>NW_020955626.1:126273-188195 GCF_003031625.1 Empidonax traillii | reverse complement strand
GGTCAATGCTCCTCTGCCCACTTGGGAAAAATCACTGGCAGGTCATCACTAATGACACATCTCTATCCTAGCTGGTGCTGTTTTACAAGCATCCATTGGGCACCTTTCAGCCAGTATGACTCAGACTTGGGAAGAAAAGAGGATATTGGAGAAGGATGTCATAAAGCACAGGCCACCTGCAGATCTCAGAATAGCTGGAGTGCTAAAGGGAACAGAATATATTGTACAAATTGTCCCATAAAATTTTTCCCATAAAATAAATTACTTATAAGGTGTTTCAAAACATGCTAAAAAGCTGGGAATCATGAAGAGTACCACACTGTGAATAAGGTGCACAGTTTTGATAGTTCAGATAATTGATGAAGGGCATAGTTTGCCAAGAGTTGCAGAAGGTTGTCAGTCACATGACACTTTTAAAATTAAGATCTCATGTCTTTCTAAAATGTGCTTTCTTTAGGCCACGAGTTACTGAGAGCAGTGAAGGAAGAGCTAAATGAAATGCTAGGGATTTTGCTCCACAGGATGTCAAATTAGATTATCCGCCCTTTAAAGCTATAAATACATGAATTATTACACTTGTTTTACAAATGAGAAAACTGAGGCATAGACAATTTCAAAGGGCTTTATAAATGTGAATGACTCAATAACATTCTGCTATTGTTTATTATCCATATTCCTGTTTTTAAATGACAGAACGGAGGCATATAGAAATGAAATGACTATCTAAAGTCACACCAGTCTCCTCCTTTACCCTGATAAATGGGTAAGTAGGCATGCCATTTTGACATACTAATATATGTGTTAAGGTATTAATTTTCCATACATCTTGAATATATGGATCATTGGGGAGCACTTTCTGTTGAAAACAGCAACACTCATATTTTTCTCACTTTAAACTTTTTTCTTATTGTGAGACTTATACTAAATTGAAAAAGTCCTTGTTTTTCTCTAAGCTTGGCAAGAACAAAGGATAAAAAGCATAGTAGTTTGGTTGGCAGAAAGGAGAGATTTGAGGCTGAAATACACAGTGGTCAGAGCTGAGGGAGTGAGATGCCATCCACACACACTGGCCTACAGAATCTCAGTGGTAAATTCCTCTCAATCTATCCAGGGTGGACTATTTTTGGTGAAAAATTAATCAACGGTGTTTCAAGGTATTTAGGAGGGCAAAGAAGCAATGTCTTTCCTTTATGGCTACACTGCAGTGATCAGTGCCTCTGCAGGTGTGTAATTTAAAGAGGTGCTAGGAGAAAGATGAACATAACCAGGAAGGATACAGGGTGTATACGAAGGTTACTGTAGAGGTTGCAGCTGAATGACTGCAGGGCTGCATAATCCTCTATCAGATAACACTGGAGTTTATTTGCCTTGATTTGAACTCTCTGCTTGGAGCCAGGATACAATGCTCAGAGGTTAACAGGGCGATGCCACACAGAACAAAATAACCTGCACAGAGAAGTTTCTTACAGAATCAGGCATGACAGTCCAGATCCTGGCTGCTGTAAATCACTGCAACAGCACTTACATTCACAGAAACTCCATGTATTTCAACCGTCCATGCAGTGCTGTAACACTGCTAAACACTGCAGCTCTCAGATCAATCCCAGCAGAGCTGAACTCACCTCCCACCCCACTTGCCATCCAGCCACTTGTTCAGCCTGGCCCAGAAATAATTAATAAAGAAAGTTTTCTTAATGATATTGACCCCTGTCAGAAAGCAAAGTCTTCATTCATCTGTTTGCCTCTCTACCAGTGCTAATCGTCAGGAATATACCAAAAAGGAAAAGTGACTGACTTATCAACATTATTTTCCTTGTTCTTGATCTAGGTCATCAGGTAGATTAATATGTAGTTGCAAGCTGTTCATTCATTGTAGAGGAGCATGTACATAGCAGAAAATATCTCCCATGGCACTGATAAACTCTCAGAGGCTATAGGCCAAGGTGTTTATGCTCCAATGGAGACATTCGTGCCAAGTACCTGCTCCCAGTGATATAGTTATAAGCATTAAACTCGAAATGTAACTTTAAAAATCTATTACGGTCTATAGCTTTTATTATTTCCAAGACGGACAACTGTGTTGGTTATTATCAATATGTTGTGAAAGGAGCTCTGACGCCTGGGATTTGAGGTGGGGGGATGGGGAAAAGGCGTGTGGGAGCACTTAGACCAAATGTTAACAAACTGATAAAGCGTTGCAAAAATGTTTGAGGGAAGTGTTTCCCTTTCCCAGTCCCTGCTTTCAGCCGGCACCCAGCAAGAGCAGAGCGAGATAACCTTTAAGTGACAACATCCACACAATTCCTTGCCAGGATCCGTCTTTGTGACGAGGATGACAGCTTTTCCAGACTCTCCATTTCTAGGATCTGTAATCCTCTCCTGATTCATCCATCCTTTGTTCTATATGGATGTCCCCCAGCGAACGGACTCACTGATTTACCCAACCATCCCTATCTCTGAATCTACTGTACCTGCTACTGCTTTTTGACCATCTTCCTCTTTGCCTTATACTTGTAACTTTGTTGTCTCCTTCAAGAGCAAGCCTTCCTCACTTCTGTGAGTAAGGAGAACAAGTTTAGTCTGGGACAAAGTTCTCTCTTGGCTTGGAAGTTTTTCTCCTAATTGCCAAGCTCATCTTAGTGGAAGGTTCCTTGCCCATGGCAGGGGGTTTGGAACAGGATGATCTTTAAAGCCCCTTCCAACCCAAACCATTCTATGACCTTTCTGCTGGGAGCATCTGTCATGAGCTCAGACTCCATTCCTCCCTCAGATTTTCCCTCCTGGCTCCTGATCTCACATTTGGCAGGTGAACAGCCCTCTTGGTGCACCAGAAGTACAAGGGCTACTTCTGGCTGGTGGTTCCCTGTCAGGAGACTTATGTCTACTTCCACATAATGACAGAGGAGGGGAAGGAGAGATGGTAAATGCATGGTTGCAAAAATCCTTCCAGAGCCAACAGAAATAAAGAAATGCACAGAAACAGCCTGTAAATGGTAGATTGCAAAGTAAAATCACCTTAACAGAAGGAAAACATTTCCAATGTGTTGAGGCACTGGAAGTCAGAACACTCCCAAACTAAATTTGGGGTTTAATTGCTTTGGAGGATGAGGACAAAAGATACATATTCAAAAAATAATAAGTTACTTTTCTGACCACATGAAAACGTGGAATGTCAACAGCAGTAGATGTTTCAGGCTGTTTACCAGTAAAGTTGTTATTGCACCCACTGTCATGTAGTATTACAGCACTTTAAATGTAGTGAGCTCTTTGATGTGAATCTTGGAGCAGTAGTACCCACATTTGGCAATGGAGAACTTGGCCTTCAATGTTTCAGAGACCTAACACGTAACCAAACGCAAAAAGGTTGTGATTTCTTGTCCTGAATGATTAATTTTGTAGTTTTACAAGATGAGCTGCAGCCCACTTCCCCTATGAAAGAAAATAGGCAGTCTCAAAGCTGCATATTTGGACTAGAAAAACATTTACACACATGGCCTTGTTATTGTCCAATGCTTTTAAAAAAGTAAATCCATGCTGTTAAACCCACTAACACAACTTCATTTGGAATGATGGCAAAAAATAGATCCAGTCGAGAAAATATTTGGTTTTTAAACAGACCCAGTCAAGTGATGCTCTTGTGGCCATACAAAAGTTTCCCTCTGCTAACTAACATTATGAAATTTTTATACTTTCTTATGTTCAAATGCTGTAGAGCTCAATACTTTGGATTAAATTTCTGATTCCTTTCCTTCACCAATACAATAAGACAAAAATAAGGATTTGCGTAGGCTCAAGGAAACAAACAGGTCAGAGTCAAACTTAAGAAAACCACCAAGAAAAACAAATCCTACAAGCAAAAATAAGACACCAAGTGTTTTAAAAAAAAAGAAAAATCATAGATATCAGCGAAATTATTTTCCTACCTTGTTGTGACATTATGAAGAAAACAAAACTCGGAATGCAAGTTTTGATTAAAAAATCTGTCAGTTCAAATGTAATTTAATACAGAGTGACATATACTGCTAAAAGGTACATTTTAACATTAAAGACCAAAACTCCAATGATTAATATTACAGTGATGACAGAGTGGGAGTGCCTTATTTTAATCCACTGTTTATCTCAACAGGGTAATTTATAGATCACTCGACATGTTTTAATAGCAGGCAGAAAAAGGTACCCTCTAATATCCACTTGCTTGCAAGATCTGACATTTGGAGTTACATGTTCAGAAAATACCAGCAACTGCATTTGTTGGACTTATATACAAATAACCAGTCATCCTACACACAGTTTATAAAAAGTGATCTATTAATAACAAAACAGCTCTGGAGACATATGGTCTCTTAATATTCAGGTAGAATATCCAGTGTTTAAGTTAAAATAAGGGCAGGAGCACAAAGAGTGGTCAACGCATTGATTTGGCTGCCAAATATAGTTTTTACCATCATAAATCTCTGGCTGACAACTGCACAAAGGCTGCTTTACCTAAACCCTGCCAAGGAAGGGTGTTTGCTGCCGGATTGCCTGATAGTCACTATGACAACTGATGCCACAATTAGACAAGTACAATCCCACTTTCAAACAGGCACACAAGTCATTAATTCAGCAGGACTTTTGTTGACAATATGTTATGAGGGAAATATTGAATACAATTCCAAGGCTGATATATTCTCCTGTTATCTGTAGTAAAATAAATTGCAAGAACTGATGAAAACAACCATTTAATTAGTCCAAAGTGAGCTGGGGAAGCTATCCTGAACAGTTTGGTTTAATGAACTCACAGGTGCACAAAGCTCCTTAGAGCTGGAGTAGACAAACTGAAGAACACACTAAGAAAGATGTCACATTTGGGGGCATGGCAAAAGAGAAAGACAATAAAATGCTTTGAAAAGTGAGCAAACAAATTGTGTTCCCAAGTCTCCCACTGTATGAAGATATCCACGAGCATCTTTTCCCCTGTGGGAGGGAAAAATCTCTCAAGGGCTCAAAAAGCTGATCTGAGCAACTGCAGAGGACTAAGGCTATGATCACTACTACAGTGACAATTTTTCCAAGCAGGAGAAGAGAAGTGACTGGTTTACAAAACTGCTTTCTCATTTGATCTATTCTTTGAGGAAAGTAAAAGAGTCGTAGCGGGGAGGAAAATGCAGAACAGAAAGAGTCTCACACAACTGTGAGTGTTGAACTTAAAGAAGGGCCTTGGAGGTGTCAGGGGGTATTGAGAGATCAGTAAGGTATTGACTCACACATTCACAGTGACGACAGGGAGAACTCTGAGACCAACTGCTGCAGAAGCTCTGTGAAATGTCCTTTGCATAACCCATACATTGCTCTAAAGTAATTGCTATGGGGAGGGTGACACCAAGGCAAGAAGCATTTGACATTTTTGGGTATGGCTGGCAGGAAGAGGGTGAATTTACCTTGGCTTGGGTAGGAGCATGGACTGGAGGATCTCTTATGGTCATTCCAGACAACAAGAAAAACTACGTGCAGATGCTGATGCTGCATTTGAGTTGACAGAGAAGTTTAGTTGCTGGAACTACTGAACACTCCAGGTACAAAGAACATAAGCCAAATCCAATCCATTTCAGCCCCATATAAGCAAATTTGTGAGGTCTGTGCATAATTCCTTCCTATCCAGGTCCCTGCATGTTCAAAGGCCATATTCAGCATTGCTGGTGGGGACAGACCCAGGTGCACAGATGATATTAATGTAGGCAGTGTGCAGCATTACACCTTTCTGAGAGTGGATCTGGACAATATCCCAGGCAAGACATCCTTGCATCTCATTTCAGCTGCAAGAGCAGAACAAGGAGGCAGCGAGAGGCCGAGCTGGCGCAGCAGCTTCTCTCCCCATTCCAGCTCTAAGTGGGCACTTTCCAACCACTCCTCACCTGAATGGCCACAGGTAGCATGGCCAGGAGGTGGACAACGAGGCCCTTATTTCTGAAGTTGCTAAAAGGAAAAAGCAGCTCTTGAGCTGTTGGCTCAGGGAAGTTCTGTCTATGGTTTTGTCCTGGTTTTGTCTGGGATAGACTTAATTTTCTTCCCAGTAGCTGGTACAGTGCTGTGTTTTGCATTTAGGATGAGAACAGTATTGGTAACACACTGATTGTTTAGTTATTAATGAGCAAGTCACACAGAGTCAAAAGAACTTCTTAGCTCCTTGTGCTGCCCTGCCAGGGAGAAGGTTGGGTACAAGGAGCTGGGAGGGGACACAGCTAGGACAGCTGATCCCAACTGGCCAAAGGGATATTCCAGAACATATGGTGTTATTAAACTGTTCTATTAAACTGTCTTTATCTCAACCCATGAGTTTTACTTTGTTTTGTGATTCTGTCCTCCATCCCTCTGGAAGGAGTTGTGTGGTGTTCCACTGCTGCCAGGTTAAACCTCAACAGGCATCAATTAATGATTTCCCCAAAAAACAACTGCTGCTTACTATCTACCAACAGTAGTACAGGCAAAGTGGTGGAAAGTTGTGCTGCCCTCCCCTGTAGCCATAAACAGGCAGATAAGTCATCAGTATTTTGGTGTCTTTGAATCTTAAAACTGAACACAAGGACACAGTCACCAAAAGAAAGTTTTTCTGGCTGAAACTGAATCTAATCACTCCAGAAAATGGTGCCACAGATGATGTTTTTTTCTTTATTCAGCCAAAGCTGAGACTTGTACCATAGCCTGTGGTCTATGTGTGGTGGGGAAGTGCCTCGAGATGCATCTACACGCTGGTTGCCCCAGTCCTGCTCTGCTCTCTTCCATATCCCTACATAGGAGGCATTGTCCCACTCCAGTTTTAGTTATTAGTTGCCACATATAGACAGGAAAGGAAGTATTTTCTAATCTTGTTAAGCTGAAAGCATAAGGCATTCCACCCTAATAGACATGGTATCAAAGTCTATTTGACAGATATTACTTATGATCCCTTTAATAGACCAACTTTTCAATGAACAGAGGAGTCTGCAGCCACTAGGGCAGATGGGCACAAGAGCCCCAGGAAAGTCCTGTTGTACTGCTTAAGCTGACATTATGAACAGCTTAAAAAATTACAAAAATAAAGCAGAAATTTGGTGTGTGACAGCCAAAATGTCTTTGGACTTTAATTGCCTTATACCAAACTAGGATATATAGATGCTTGCAGCTGCTTCTCCAGTTCACAAAACAGAGCAGGACTGCACTAATGTGTGCATTATAAAGAAAATCAGATAGAAACCACACTATGATAAACAACATTAGTCATGCTACTTTCTTTCCCATTCCAATGCTTTTAAAAAATCAGGCAAATGTGTATAGTTCCAATTTCACACACACACAGACTGGTATGGAAGATCATATTACTCAAGATCAAAATGTAAGAGGTCTCCTTCTCAGACCCCTCTGCTCACTTGAAAGAAATATGTCAGGAGTTGGACTTCAATGATCTTTCCAACTCAGGATATTCTATGACTCAGTGATGCTCTGTCTACCCAAAGTATGGATTAGAGCCAGAATAACTGATCCAGTTCAGGAACAATAACCTGCACAGGCTGTTTATGAACATGACTGACACATGCTTTGCCAAAAATCAACGGTTTCACGAAAACTTCGACTTCCTTTCCACACAGCATTCCCCACGTGCCATTTGCCTTCAGGGAAATTTAGTAAGGGCTTAGTCCAAATTCTTTACAATTAATAAGGTTTATGCCTACTTAAAACCAGCCCTAACCATTTTCTCCCTTTGCCTCCCCTAATTGCTCCTCATGCTGAAGACTACAAATAATTCAGCAGCTATTGGTAGAGGAAACACACAAAGCTAAAACTATTGCACTAAAATAAATTTCCATGTTCTTATGCCTTGTGGCACTAATGGATGCTTGCCTGCAGGGTTTGTTTTGTCAGTTTTAATTTTAATTAGGAATTAACTCTGCAATGTGTCTAGTTTCTTCACCCCATTTTCCCCCCCCCCCCCCCCCCCCCCCCCCCCACTGGATTGCATTTCAGTTGCATCATGCCTCCTTCCTAAGGCATCTGGAATGGCTCTGCACACTTAATGATAAAGATTCCAGTTTTCCATTCTGACTCTTTCTCATGTTTGATTACATCATCCTCTTCTAGATAAGTGTGTTTGTTAACATAATGACATTACTGTTCAATTTCACAAAGCAATTAAAGGTGTGTTTAATTTAAAGAATCTCAGTTGTTTTATTGTCTGCAATTAGGTATATTAACTTCAGTGGGAGTAGTAAATACTAATAAAAGTGCTTTGCTGAACTAAAGTCTTTCAGAAGGCTATACAGACAACACAACTGCATACTTTTATGTAACAAATTCAGCATGATTTTGATGTATACAGTTATTAGAGTCACTTCTTGTAATACAGAAAAGGTCCTACAGTACAGCAACAAAACACATTTTCACTCCCTACCAACTTGGCTTCAGAAAACACAGGCTTAATCTGCATGAAAACTTTTTTGTTTTGCCTGGCAAACATTAAAAAATAAATCTACTGTGACTGAATCGATAAGAATCCCTGCCCAATACACTGCTAAGTGGCAATATCCACATTTTCTTTTCTGTGGGATACGTTTACTGCTTTTTTCAAGTGAATGCATGATGGCATCGTTAGTGCCAAGCTCTTATGTAACAGTTATTAGATATTTAAACACCTATGTTTGAATGTCTGTCGCACACTTAAAATAGATGACTGTCAGGTCCTGTAAACTCCAAAGCGAAGCTGGAACATTTATCTGATCTGAAAACCATTTATTGAAACTATATTTTGTGCCTTTCAAGTGGGACTGCTATTATATAAGGGGAAAGCTGGAACTAACACCGCAAAATCCTAATGATCCTCGCCTGCCTCGCAGGAGTCCAGTGGACCAGATCCAGAATTCATCGGAAGTGACAGGTGCCTGTCAATGCCAGCATCAATGGGCGCTGAGCAGGAAGGAGGGTAAATGACAGTGATACAGGAATTTCAAATGGATTAGTGGACCCAGACATAGCTTGATAAGGGAAGGAGTGATAAGAGTGACAGGGAAGTTCTCACTGCTCCCTTGGGTGATATCTCTGGTACTTGTGTTTTAGGGTTGCAATATTATGATTTTGCTGGTGGAGGGGGGAATTTCTGGAAGAATAATGCTAAGGGTCTTTTTTTTTTCTCAATGCTGGCTGTTCAGTGGCTGCTTTTTCCATTAAAGACTGGAGAGCTGAGCTGTGACGGGTTTCACACAGAGTCCCACTGTCCCAGGTGACCTCTTGGTCAACATCATTGTTTAAATCTGCAGATCTGTACTTTTAACATTTGGATACTTGAGATTTCCTCAAGGCACTATAGCACTTTATATTCCAGTATTTATTGAAGGAATATATCAGTGTTTCTGTACAGCCACCCAACAAGCAGAGCTATTAAAAAATAATGTTCATGCTGCTTTTATTTTGGTCTATGAATAAATATACTCTGCAACTTCCTTCCAAAACAAATGTCTTCTCTCTCAAGGCCTGCCATGTTATGTTGCATCTCTGCACATTAAAACTTAAAAAATTATTTATCCTGAATTGTTAAAATTTTCATTAATGGCAATTTATGTCACTCAAAGAAGCCTCCTTGGGAAGAACATGGCATACTTGTACAGACCTATTATGAGAGTTGTCAGAAACATTTGTCCTTATGAAATATAAATAGACAGTATGTTAGATGATTTAGTGAGGGATCTCTTATTTATTTAAAAACAAACATGTTTTTTTCATTTCTCCTTTCAGGAAACCAGGTCATGTAGATTAGACAAGGAGGTTCTCGGGCTAACGACAACACATCTGTAAATATTTTTTCAAACAGCTTATCAGTCCCTCCAAATGCCCCACATTCCCAGGCTGAGCGGGTTGATCTGCCATGAGCCTGGGGATCAGACCTGCCCTGGGACAGGAGGCATCACCTTAGTCCTTCTCCACTTTCCCATGAGGATATACCATGGCTTAGAAAGGGTCCACTATATCACCTCCTTCCCTGGGGATTTCCACAGCACCCTCTGCTTTAGTATGGGAACACTTTCCCCCGGTGCACCATTTTCCCAATACTCATAAATCTTTCTACTTCCAAATATCAGGTCAATTTACCCCAGAAAAAAAAAAAAATGGGTCACGTTGCCTTTGAATTAGAGTTGGGTGGGTAAACAAGGGTGATTTCTTTGTTCTAGCTGATAACAGCTTAACAAATCTGTGAGCAGAGCTCTGCAGTGATGCTAAACCTAATTTCCTACAACTGCTGAGGTTTATAACCAGAATCCATTTCAGGTGGACATAAAAATCCAGCCCAATATTTACTTGCCACTGGATACAAATGTTACCTAGTGAAGTCTGCACTAGTGTCAGAGAGGTGGATAAATCCTTCAACTTTGTTAAATGTGGAATAAAGGAGAGAATAACTTGAATTAAATTCCTGTGCCCACTTGAAATGATGTCTGGCTGTGCCTCTGTACCTGTGCCTGATTTTTGCATGAAAATATTCTCTTTGTCCCTATCTGGTGTTCTCCTTCAAAAAGGAATTGAGTTAAAAAAGAAGGCAATAATGTAAGATTTTTAAGCAAACAGTTCAATATTTCCTTTAAAATGTTCTCTGTATTCAAGAGCACTTTGATTTCTATCTTTTTTTTTCCCTCCAGGCTTTGAAACTGTACCTCTTTTAAAAAAAGACCATCCCTGATTTTAGTCTTTTGTTCCTTTATGAGCTTTGTCCCCGACTTTTAAATGTGGAGAGAGTTGAGAGGCATGTTGTGAGAGGAGAGAAAATAAAAAAAGTAAAAAAAAAACTTGCAAACTGTGTTAAATACACCTTTTGTTCATTACGTTTAATATAACATTCACTATGAGGATTGATATTGAATTATACATTAATTTTAATGCTAAATAACTTTTCTATTTAAAACCCCCTTAGTTTTCTTATAATGTACAGTAATTAAAAAGTGAACCAAAAGAAGCAGCAATAAATCAGGGTGCACAATGCAGTAAAAATATTATAATTAATATTTAACATACGTTTTGATTACTTTTAGAATAAGTACAAGAAATATCAATTAGAATATATATTCAAACTTTGCTGCCTTTTCCCCATTATACTCTGGAAAGGGGCTATTTTTAATTCTGGATATTGCATACAAAATAATACATAGTCCCTAATTAAATATAAGGCTGCAATTCAATCGAGAGTTTCTGCTGATGTCATAAATAATAAGAGCACAGCTCGAGGTATCAATGAATGGCAGCCAAAGCCCGAGATTGAATTACAACTTCAGCATTCAGTCTGTGGATCTGTATTGTTATTTGTAATAGATGGAAAATGATTATTATTATTTTTTAAATACAGACAAAAAGAAGGAAATTTGAATTCAAAATCGTTGACTCGGTGGTGGAAGATTAGAAGTCTTGTGATTAGAGAACGTGGCTTATTGGAAATTGAAATGTACAAACGTGCCAGGCAGCAAATCTGTAGCCAAGGCTAAATCCTGCCTTTTGTTTGTTGGTTTTTAAAGCCTATGGGCGAAAAAATCTTTCCTCTCATGTAGTTCATACCTACAAAATCAACTGCTGGTTTCAGTCTCAAGGGTTTTGCCTCTAACTATCCAATCTATTCCCAAAGCCCAGCTCTCCTTGACCTGGGGGTCCCAGCAGGGAGTAGAAATCCTGGAAAGTATAAGGTGCTGCCAGGGTGAAAACTGGTGACACCAAGTCACCCTGACCCTGCTCGTGGAAGGAACCTTCCACCCCACGGTCTTTTAGCCCCAGTGGGTTTTCTGCATAAACCCCAATTATTTATCATTTCCATTCAGAATGAATAAGGGCTATACACTCATGTGGACATTTTCCCCAAATAAATGACCCCTTAATAACCAGAAAGATTTTTATTTATGTAACATATTGGATTTCAGTTATGTTATGGCAGCAGAAAGAAGGTAGTTAATCAATATGAAGGCTTGCTTTCAACAGATTGCACAGCACTCAGCATGACAAGATCCCCTTCTGCTACACCACAGGTCACTCATTTGTGTTTTAGGGCCGTTTTTCCATGCTTTCACATCCATCTAGCCACAAAGATGTACATCTTTCCATCTGACTTTGGCATGTAAAAAGTCAACAGCTTAAAGGCGCTAAAACACCACAAGTCCTGAGCAAGGCGTGATATTTCTCTGTGTTTAGGTCACGGGCCTAAACCAATTTGATACTGGATTAAAGGATTTTGTCACCTAGCTTGTCCCCAAACTTAAAACATCACAAAGTCCCCTCTCATCACTCTGCCTCCTGTCCTGGCTTGGTTTGTGCAGATGGTGGGGACCAATATTTCACCCAGTCCAAAGAAAAATAAGAGCAGTTCTGAGCCAGAGTCTGGTCTCTTTGTCCTGTACTCTGGCCACATGCAGGGGGTCTAAGGTGTCCCCTCATTCCCTGGGCAGGTGTGTACTGAGGCACAGACCCCAACATTTTGAGAAGAAAAGAAGTTGATGGCTTATGTTTGGTAACTCCATGGGTCCCTGCATCTCACTGGCTACAAACACCATACCCTCTGACAATAGCTTTGCCAAAATGCACAGGTTTTTCATTACAAAGTCAGAATATTGCTGTCTAAGAGCAAGTATTTTGTCTCATTTAGGCTAAGAAGAACAAGGAGCCAAGATACCCTGAACACATACAATGTAGCCTCTTGAAATGCAAAGATTTCTCTTCGTACGGTAGGTTTTTCCTTCATATTTAAATATCCTATCGTTCTTAAACACATAAATTTTATTGCCTTTTCCCTAAAAACACCTATTTCCTAAACAGTCTTACACTACACAATAACAATTTTCATGATAGCCTGTTTATGCATTCCAGGTGATTTTTTGAAGGGCAGAAAATATATGCTTCTTCCAGACATTTGCAGTTAACTCCAAACAACCTGCAGAAATTTTGATGACCACCTTTATAACACCTGAATAAGGGTTTAATAGTGCCTGTAACTGACCATATAGACATGGACCCAGTACTTTCAAAAGAGCTTTGCCCATAGTATGAAAAAATCTTCAGAAATCTTAGGAAAATAGACATGGGAAAAGTGAAAACGAGGTGCAAAATACTGAGATGCTCCTTCCATCAAGACTGAGACATGCAACACAATTTACTGCCAAAATAAACCCGCCATAAACACAGATACCTTAATATTGCTGATAAACAGGTATTTCAATTTGTAAAATATATGCTTACACTGGTATGGGAAGATGTTAGTCCCAGGGTGACATTTAGAAACACAAACAGCTGCCTCTGTCCCCAGATACACATAACACGGTAATAATAATCTTCCTCCATGATAAGCTGCTATAGGTGTCTTAGTTACCTCTCTCCTCTGTCTCACTTGATTCTGAATTTATCAGGAGTGGGTTTTTTCTTTCTCAACCTTTTGGGTTTGAATATCACTTCATTTGGGCTAAGAAGCTTTTAAATTCTAGGAGCTCCTGTGTAACTCTTGAATTTAGAGTTTTCTAGGTTCTTTCAATAGTGAAAGGGAAACCTTTAACAGACACATCTCTCACCATCCCCTCCATCCATCAGTGATTCCATGACATATCCAAGAAGCAGTGCCTGGAGGCAGAGGCCAAGTCCTATCTTTGCCAGCTGTAAGTTGAGTTTAACCCTACCTGCACTCGGCGCCGACCTGCGCGTTTGAGGTTGTGTCTTCAGCCACTGCTGCTGAATTTGGTCCAGACAGGGCTTCATCTGCAAAACACATCAGTAGGAAAGAGGTGTTAGATGATAGATTCTGAGGCTATTTCATCTCCATATGGAAGTGGCTCTACAAATAAAATGCCAGCAGAACAATCAAACAAAATTACCCAATGGTCTGTCACCCCACAAATAGCTGGTGCTGCATTGGGATAACAGACCTTCTGTGCTTGGAGAAGGAAGGGCTTGGACAGAGCAGCACTTTTCTCTCTCTCTCTCCCAGGTGGATATGGGATAAAGGGAGAGAAGGCAAAGGAGTGGAGCTGGTGTGTCAGGGTGTCAAGGAGAACAGACTTATTCTGAGAGCAGAGAGAAACACACACTAATCCAATAGAGCAAATTTACAGACGGGTTTGGAAATCTAGAGGAAAAACAGCCTGTCAGGTCCACACTGAGCTCCTGGGATTATGATGAGTTTCTTTTTTACTATTGATTGTTGTCACCAAAATACATCTGCCACTTTATGCAACTGAGGCTTCCTATGAAATGCATATATAGGCTCAATGATTCTTATAATTACAGGCTGAAAAGAACTTTGCATATTCATGAGTATCACACCATTTGTCACAGCTGTAGACCTCCAGTAAGCAATGCCTGTGATTAGGGTTTTGTTCTTCCCAAGTATATATTTTTCCATGAACCCTTATTGGTTCTGAAAAGTTATGATCTTAACTCTCCACTCCTGTCAAACACAATTTTATTTCTTTTTACTGCCAGCTGTATGAATGAATTCCTGCTTCTACAGCCAACAACAGGACTAGCCGGAACTGGAATTTGCATTGATGAGGCAGTATTTTATTTAACTAATGTAATAACCTACAAAAATCTATAGTTGGAGTGACAACGATTTTATTATCCCAAGTAAAGAGCTGCCCATTCATTTTCTCCACTGTGATTTAAGACTACTAACCTCTGGACCGCCCTGCTCATAAACAAACAGGTCTTGTGGACCTTCTTAGGTTCACAAAAGAGGTCAAATGAAATAATAAAGATCTGGTATGCCACAGGATGTACTAACCATTAAGCAGCAGATTAAAGATTGAAAGTTTTTGAAGGTTAGACAGCCATGTATGAAATCTAACCCACCCCATGGACATTTCAACATAAAATGGCAGTAGAAGTGAGAAAAGTAGACTTTTTTCCTTCTGAAGCTATATTTTTCTAACACAGAAGACAGAGAAGTGTAATCAGTCATGGTCAAAACCCTGCCAGTGAGTATTACTTATTTAGCCTCAGATTCCAGGTGACTCACAACTTGTCTACCTGCCAACATCTGAAAATAATAAGTTATAGTAAAGTTATTAACTAAAACTATGTGAACTTTGAAGTAGCTGAACCTAAATTAAACATAAACATACAAAACAGCCTGAGGCTAATTAATCTAATTTGGGCTTAGCCACCTCACTCCATTTTTGTTTGTTTGCAGTTGTTTTTTCCCCTTCCTCCTCCTATGTGGTCTGCAGAGAAGGATGATCTAACAGGCAGTCAGAGGCAGAGATCGCATCTTTCCGCTCCTTCGATCACAAATACGTGGCCGCTTTTCCAAGAAACCTCTCTCGACAAAGAGCCAGTTTGCAACCATCACTCCTTATCTGCTGGGAGGGAGGAGAGCTGTGCCGAGCCAGATGTGTACCAGCTGAGAGCCCAGCTCTGGGAAGCCTCATGCCCACGCAACATGTGTGGCTGGAAGGGGAACCCCGTCCTCCTCCTGGCTGTCAGATATAAATTGCACGCTGGCGGCTTTGATGACAACATGGTGCTCCCTCCAGGAGCTTCCTCTGAAGTTGCTTGGAAAGCTGAGCCTGAAAGCAGCACCAAGGGAATCACCTCTTGCTCTTTTTTTTTTTTTTTTAAACACACTGAGGTCTTTTACCACCTATGAGGCTCTTCTGCCATCCTAGGTAGGCTGACAACGTGCCCAAAGATTACACAACGCTTCAGTGTTTAGAGAGGTTATGTTGGCCAGGCCATTTTTAGTATTTTTGAGGTTTTAAACTTAAAAAAGTGGAGGGGAAAAAAAAAAACATGCTAAAAATAAGCTCCTGATTAGGTGTGGGAAAAGTGAAGATTCGAGGAAATCTCAGGGCTGCAGCCCCAGCACGAGGTAACAATAGACTCAAAACACAAAAAAGTGTCAGTGCAGTTCGCTTGTAAAAAGAGGAAAACGCACAATAGCACAACAGTGAGTTCACCTATTATATAATTGGAGGTTGTGTGTACATGTGCAGACAAGACGACAGAATAAAAAGCCTCCTCTAGGAAATCCAAAACTTGGCAGCTTTGGCCAGGTAGAGTATGAGGCGGGTAGTGTCTAACAACAAAAAGAAACAGTCTGTAACTAAGGTTTGAATCAAGCTACAGCTCTCCTTGCTAAACAGCAGCCAGATTTACTGCTGCAAAACCCATAAAAACAAAGGGAGAATAAGTCTGGCACAAGAAATAAGGCACGGGGAGAGAAAGGCAGAAAAAGAGACGCGGCATTAAATATACCAAGGCTGAGTGGTGCATCTGATTTCATACAAGGGTAATTTGGAGGGCTGTGCAATAAAGCAAGAGGATTTCATTCATACTGAGTTTCCACATGGTCTGAAGTACCTTTCCCCGGGGGGAACCAAAGGAAACCTGACCTGCCTGAAGGGAGGGATGCGAGGCAGTCACGGTGCCAGCAGCCCCCTCCACCTTTGTGCTTTGCTTTGGCATCTGGGATGGCTTCCCAGGGCCCTCCTATTTCCCAGCCCAGAGTGTCCACCCTGCTTCAGGGAGTTAGTGGGATCTGTTGGCTTCAAGCAGTTTGTTAACAGTACAGCAATCCTTGATTTGGGCTTGTTTACAGGGATTTTCATGTCCCTTAGAGCCTGACTATATCCAAGACCCTGGCTAGGTTATGAGAGTGTTTCACACAGCAACAGTCATTCTGCTGGTGCTCTTACAGTAACAGGATGAAATATTTCAATCAAAGTATACTATACTCAATATTTTCCAGGAGAGATGGCTTTAGAAAAATATTATTGACCATTTTGGTAGAAAGGGCCTCTGCAAGGGCCTCTTATAATCACCTGTCAGGTCACTTCTACTCCAAAGGTGTCACAGATCTTTTCATGCTAACTCATATAAAAAAACCCCCAACAACCCAGGAATACTTTCCTTAGCACAAAGTTAATGGTTAATGTATCGATAATCCTTTCTTTGTTGCCCCTTATTCCTATGGCTGCATCTCCCAAGGTTCTCACGCTCATTTCCAAACCAATTGCCATGATCCACATATATGCACAGTGACCATAACAAAACTACAACCAAACCCAACAAATAACTTGTTTCATTATCCATATCCACCACATCAGTCACAGCTCTCCAGACCTTTGCATTTAGCATTAAAAAAAAAACAAACTAAAATGCACTAATAGCAATAAAAATATATCAGTGTTAATTTTTATTTGACCCATTTAATAATGTCTCTGATCTGCAGGAGTTTCCAAGTCATCCAATAACTCTGCTGTGCTACTGGGATTTTGATTCTGATTCTGCAACAAAGTCCATGGGGAGTTGGTCTCTACACCACAACCCTACTGCCCACAAAAGCTGCATTTTGAGATGTTACTGAATCATTTTGATGTTTCTTTTAATGAAATAGAGCATTGACCCTCAGATTACTAATGTATAGAGACAAATGTATCTCTTGTTGTTAATAATATAAAGATTTAAAGGTACTTGAGAGCTAATAACTTATTTAAATTTTAAAACATATAATACAGTAAGTACCTTACAAATTAGGATGAATGTACCCATAATTGACTCATTAGGTATTTGCCCAAACAACAGGCATAGGGTCATTAGCAACAAGCTTAAAGTATTCCATGTTTTGTGGAACGTGGGCTGCATTTCAGTACATAAACTTTCCTCCCTTCCTCCCTGTTTGAGACTCAAATTCTTGATGCACCTGTGGACTTATTAGCTGAGGAGTTGGGGGGTTTTTGTTGTTTGTTTTTTAACCCAACAAGACGACACAGATACAGAAAAACACTCTGAGCAAATTCCAGAACAGCTGTTCCTATCTAGGTTTCTTTCTTTTTTTTTTTTTTTAACTCCCCAACTGCATAGGAAATCCAATGCATTATTTTGAGACTTTCATTTTAGCAGAAGGCTTTGTAGCCACCAGTGTTCAGACAGACCCTTGGGAGCACACAGGTAAGGTTGCAAAGAAAAAGAAAAAAAAAAACCAAGAAGCACTGTTTTGAAAGATGGATTCAAAGCAATGTGACAAACAAGCTCAGACTGAATCACTAGTGGGATTTTTCCGTACAGTTTTTGCACCAGCAGCATGAAACCAGCCACTTCTGAATTTTGACCAAGTTTAAAATCATAGACCCAAAGATGGTAGTTTAGGTTCATTTGGTAATGTTTGCCATTTCAGGTCAGCTCTTACAGATTGGTTAATACTTCACCTGTGTGAGCAGTCCCACTGAGGACTATCTGCATGCATCAAGCTAAGCACATGTAACATTGTTTACAGGATAAGACCGTGATTTCCTACAACCCTAAAATGCATGAAGAGCATTAACAGAGCCCAGACCAGCAGCCAAGCAGCCAACTTAACTTTTATAAATATGACTAGCCATGTATTCTCATTTCTAATTGCCTAAATACATTTGTCAATCCATCCATTAATATGGGAAGTTTAAACTTTGGGGGCATACTCTCAAGAACAACTTCCTTTGGATCTCTCTGCAAAGATACCACTGTTTTCAGGAGAGTTATTAAAGTCCTAGCAGGTGCAGAATACAAATCTGTTCTGGTGAGGGGTAGAAGGCTGTTCATTCCTATTCATGAACTGTGTATTATTTATATAATGTTTGTGGGCTCAGCAAAGCAGAGGATATTTTTTAAATAAATGTTTATGTTCAAATAACTTTGCTAGTCTTATCTAATCTACCTTCAACATCTTAAATGCTGTAGGTGATTTTAGAAGTTTGCAAAATATTCTCTCATCTGCTTTTACACATTGGGTTTGGCAAAGAGCAGATGTTTGAATATTTAGCAATTCTGACACACAAAAACTTATCATGATACCATCAAATATCTTAAATCTTTTGCAGAACAGTGTTTGCAATTTATCAGTGGGAGGATTTTCCTCTCCCTCTCTACCTCCTCAACCCCTGACTCATTCAAGTCTGTACTGCCTTTTACAGGCTTGTGCACTCCAGTACTGCAGAGGACAGGTAAATGTTGGGCTTTTCATTTTCCACGTGGAGACTAGGGTACCACAGACTAAGGTCTTGTCCTTGGAAATGTTCACTCAAAGTCCCCAGGAGATTACTGAGGGGTAAATCTTAAATACCTACAAAGATCTAAGCCTGCTCAGCCTATTCATGACCACAGAGAAATGGCTCAGCACTCTGGGGTTTGATTTCTCAGCTGCATCCTCACCCCTGGAGCATCCTTTCTCTCCTAAATCAAGTTAAGAGTCACTCTCCTATGAAGAAAATCCATTTGTCATCCTTACAAGTTCATATTGGTAGCAGCAAAGTCTTCTGTCTCATTCAGAAAACTCTGTTGAAAACTTTAGCGACATAACATAGGATGCTTTTATTAATTTATCCAAGTTCAGTTTTTTCCTCCAATCCTGTTAAATTCCTGGCCCCTCTAACCCCTGCTGGTGTCAATGAGCTCTGCGGATCTGTAGAACACTGGCCACGTGTGCACACTCGGAGCACTTGGGCAAAACACACGGGCAAACTTTCTGCCTGCAGATGTGAAATGTGCTGCCAACACTGAGCTTCTACCAGTGGAGTTTACTGAGGGCTGTCTGATGAAATGTAGCGTCACCAGCATGCTACAGCCACGCTTTGGCTGTCCCTGAGAGCCTGATGGATCACATCATACACCCACCCGGGTGACACAATGCCTGTGGTTCTGGAATGACCACTGCATGGATATGACATCAAGCACTGTGACAGCCACCAGGAGGAAAACTCACACCAGCAGTTGATTTCTTTAAACTAAATGTCTACAATTTTTTATCCATTGGTGCTTGAAGAGTACAACCCAGTTACAAAATCAAGTGTAGACTGGGAAGAAGAGTAGGTGGAAGGGGAAGAGCTTGATCTTGTTTTGTAAGGGAGGTTTTACACGTATTTGGGTGCCAATTCATATGAGAAGTTTCACTTGACATTATCTGATGTGGTCAAAATACTCAACCCTACCAGTTGGGTTTTATAATAGAAATGCCCACTCAACCTTAACTCCAGGAGCCACAATTGTAGCAATATAATACACCCTCACTGGACCTACTCAAGCTGCATTTTGATGATTTGGCTTACCCTTAACATGCAATTGTTGGCAACTGCCAGGCATCAGGGCTCTCCTGATTGTTAAAATGTCCTGTCTGAGCACAGCTCAGACTTGCTCATCTCATGAATGCTGTCTTTAGGGCTATTTGAAAAAAAAAAAAAAAAAAAAAAAGCCCTTTTCTATTTAAAGTGACGATACATAGGAAGATGAATGCACAGTTTATGAACAGCTACAGTGATTGCAGTGTTGTTTACTGAGCATTTGCACACGTGAAAATGACACTTCGCTTGCAAAGGGTAAATTATCTTTTGCTGCACCTTCCAGCCCCCCAAACCTCGCACCAAGGCTTCCTGGCTACCAAGCAAAGAGTCTGAAGACTCAATGCATTGGAAGGGGAATGTGGAAGGAGTGAAACAGGCCTCTATGGTCTTTGGAAGCTGGCCAGGGGTGAGGCCATTGGATCTATATTTAGGAGGGGTTTCACTTAATAGGGCTTGCAGCTGTGCATAGGTTGGGGTGTGAATTCCATCTCTCCCGACATACAAAACCAAAGCTTTATTAAAGAAGCAGTGACTTTGAGCTGTTCTGAAGTACCCTATCATTTTCACTACGCTGTTCATCTGTTAAGGCATTTATATGACACATATAGGAAATAAAAGGCATCAATAAACCCTGTGTTTTGAGTATACAGATACAATGACCAATAATAGCGTTAATAACCCGAAACAACGTGAACAGAACCAATACTTTGTACCAATATAGTTTTTCACAAATTAATGTTCAAAAGTATAAATTCCCTAACCGCCAGTGTCAGAGCTGGAAATATTATTGCCTCTGCTTTATACGTAGGAAAACTTGGAGCACAGAAAGGCTTTGTGATTACCCAGAGCCATACACAGCCATACCTTAATCCTTACATTGAGATCACTGTGCATAAAGTGCAATGCCAGGGCAATATCTGTTGCTATGTATTTGCACATGGCTCAATTCAGTGGGACCCTGAGCACAACTTGATGCTCTCCAAATCTTCTGCTAAGCAGCCCAGACAGGAACAGTTCAATACCATGAGTTTCTCCCACTCTGGTCCAGTCAAAATTCAGTTCTGGAGTAAAAACAATCAGCTTCCTAAGCTTACACTAAATGGTAACTCAGAAGAGGAGGACTTACCAAAGTGCAAAGTATTTTGTAGTATATATAGTGCTAAGTATTTTTTTTTTTTTTAATTCTATAAGCCTGTAGATTTTCATTTTAAAGAAGGCTTAAAGAAAATGCATTTTTTCCTTTTCTCTGTGGGTTGTTTTTTACTCTGAATTTGTACAAGCCCACTATTAAAGGTAAGAACTTGTGCTCCATCTTTAATTGAGGATTTTTCTCTAAATCTATACATATGGGCCCAGTCTTGCAAAACATTTCTGCATAACAACTCTCAGACGTGACCTTTTCCACTAAGCCACAGAAACACAACCATGCCTTGTGGTGCTCAGCACCCTGTGTCCTGTTTCTTCAGCACCCTTTTTCTTGGCCTGGATGAACGTGCTCTTACTCATCTGCTGCACAAGGAGAACATTGCTCTAACACAAAACTTAATCAGTTCTCTCTTTGTGCCTGTCTTCTGATTGCCCCTTCTCTTCCAAACTAAAAATAAGTTCTTTGTGTTCACTAAAGCCTGTTAAAGCTTCAGCTTCTCTTTCCCATTGTCTCTGGTTTGCCATTAAAATGTACTAAGTGCTCCTAGTTACACCATGACGCAGCCTCCCTTGCTCTAGTTAAATTTTCCAACATGCACATTTCTGCTTTCCCCCAGTCTATCCCCACAGGGAGAGAAGCTTCTCATAAATACCTAAAGAGCAACCTCCTCCACTCACTTATTTGTTATTCCTCTTCACCAGCTCGGCAGGGACAACAGGTCCAAATGAAATCTTTTTTTTCTCCTCCTGTGCTTGTGGTCTAATAATGGCCGTATGTTTGACCATGACTCATTGGATACCTATGTATTCTCCCTGGCAACGAGCAGAATTGTTCCGTTTTTGAGACCAGACTAGATTGGGTTTACCAAGGACAACATAGAAACAGACCAGACTTTATCCTTCTTAAAACATTGCGCTGCTCTAACTAAAAACAAGAATTGTAAGCACTCTGGGACAAAGACCATCATTCTGTTTGGCATTTCATAACACCAAGCACGGGAGAGTCCTGGCCCTTGCCTAGGACTCTGAACATTTGAAACAAAATTTAAATAAAATAAGAAAATCAGCTTTTTCAGTGGAGCCTATGTAATAAATCCCTGTCTTTATGTGTACAACAGGAGAAACAGCAACATGCCCACAAATGTACCTGTTAGACACACACAGAGCAAGGCAAAGTCACCATTAACATCTTTTCAATGTTCCACTTACAGAGATGGTTCTGTACAGAAACAGAGTTGATGCAAAAATAAAGCTACAGTTATTCAAAACCCACCTCTCACAATATCATCCAACCTAAGTTGTTCAAATTACCTTGCTGTAACTGATTTTTTTTTTTCCAATTGGCTAAAATACCTATTGTAATACTTAGCTGTGAACAAAGTGCAGAAATGAAGGGCTGTGAATTGTTTCAAATTAATGGCTATAAAGTATGACTTAAATGCTTTTATTCAAAACTAATTATTTGAGAGCAGGTATTCTTATACTTCTTTAACAGCAGGATGCAACATTTTTAGCATTATGAAAAAGAAGCTTTTGCCATGTAAACTCATGGGGTGAAATCTCATCCTTGATCTTCAAAGTGTGACAAAGAGCTATTGATTGGGAGCATATTGTCATTTAAATTACAATTAGGGATGGGTGAAAGGTGGTTATTCAACAATTCAAATCTTTTTAAAAAATGCTGTCAAGGGCAACTTAACCTTAACCTAAACACACACTTTTAAAAACTTCTAAGAGTTTCAAGTGTTTCAGAGAGCGATATGATGTGTTTAAAGCAACAAATCTGTAGATTTCAAGAATAACATATAGTGCATTTTATTAATGCTTTAATTAAAAAAGCCCTTGTGGAACACTTTCATTCCCTGTTACCATGAAACACACATTTGCTCCAAAACTGAGGAAGGGAGGTGGAAGGGGAGGTCTTTGCAATTTTTAATCAAACTGTATCACTCAGTTCATCTTGCTAGAAGAGCTAATAACAAGATTTAAAATCCAGATCCAATTTCTACTATAATCAATGCAAGTCTCATTCTCGGATGAATTTGGTTATAATCCCAAGAACCAAGTGGAGAAGAGCACTCGACTGGGTCTCAGGAAAGCCAGAGCAATCTGCGATTGCTGCTGACCAACCAGCAACCTTCAATGGGCTACCACTTCTCTGCTCCACCACCCCTGTTCACTGAGATCCCAGATTCGCAGCCCAGAGTGGGCCATGAGACACTATCAAGGCACCTGCAGTAAAAGGAAATTCCAGTCACTACTGAACCTGCCCACAGTCTATGGTCAAGGTTCCAACTCAGTTGGATTTTACCCAGAGGACCAACAAAAGGAGCCTCTTCCCCTACAAACCGCAAGCTCAGGGGTACAACCTGCCACTCAGAAACATTTTGGGCCCTTGCTGGGGTCTAGATCCATGGTATACCTTCTGTCATGACACAAAGACAAGCCACAGAGAGAGTATCCAGCACCATGTCACCTGGCACTGCCTTGGCAGGGCAAGGGAAGGGCTGTGCCAGCCTCTGATGGGCTTTTCTTCAATCTCATTAGTCAGTTTGAGTTCAAGCAGCTCTCTCTCCCCTTTCAGAGAGGATTATGCTGCCCTGCCAAGTTAGGAAGAGCATTCCTAGCCCTGCAGGACAAACAGCTTCCCAGACCTGTGTTTATTTTCTTGGATGGCATATGTAGCCCATTGTGTGATTAGGTAGCACAGCGGGGTTCAGAAAGTGGAATTTCCCAGAGTGCTCTGGGCTCTGGATGAGCGCCAGCATCGGGATCAGGGAGGAATGTTTTCTTTCACTGTACACTGGTGAATGTGGCGGAGTTCGAAAGAGATTTTGACTTTCCCCTTTTGCACTCAGGAGCTGAAGACTCCTTTTTGCCACATACACAGTGGGAACTTTTTCCTTGCCAATTTATTACACATTTGGGTCCCGCTCCAAAATTGCAGTGAAATCTGTGGAACCTGTCAGCTTCAAGTAACTTTGCATCAGATTCCCCACGGGCTTTCCCCTCCCCTGGCGTGTCAGAGGTCTGGTGGAAAGGGCAAAACTTGGAAGTCTCCCCCAGATTGCCTCAGCTGTCCGTGCTCCGTGGGCAGTGCAGGATGTGTGGCACACTGGCAAGGACTGTAGCTGAGGTCAAGCTTCCCGTATTTTGAACTTGTTGGCACAGACTAACTGCAAGAGGAGGAGGAATTATTTTGAACAAAAATCCCACTGATCTGTTTTGGGAGTGGTGATAATCAGAACATCCTATTTAACTTTTGACCACAGAGCAAGGAAGAAGAGCCAGAAAGGTTTGAGGAGGGAGAGTTTTTATATGTTTCTTTCGTCTAGTCTGTTTTCACACTGGTAAGTACTAAAAAGGAAATTTAGATTAAAATACAGTAATCACAACCTTTGAAGCTATTCAGTTGTCCAAAGAATGGTAGCTACAGTCCACATTTCTGGGTTTCAAAGCAATTTTGACAAGGAGCGATTCTTCACTGTGAAGGTGGTGGGACGCTGGGACAGGTTGCCCAGAGAAGATGTGGCTGCTCCATTCCTGGAAGTGTTCAGGTTGGATGGGGGCTGGAGCAATCTGGTGGAAGCACTTAGTGGAAGGGTTTGAACTAGATGGCCTTTAAGGTCCCTTCCAACCCGAACGATTCTATGGTTCTATGAAGTAACATCAGCACAGAAAAAAAGGCATTTAATAGATCTCATTCTAAAGTTTAATAAAATCTCTTTTAAAAACCTGCTAAACTAAAATCACCCTGCTTTATTTGGAGTAGGGACACCTGGCAACAAGACTTGTAGGGCTTGTAGAGCGAACCCCGCTCAGCTGGCCTTTGGTGAGGGAGCATTTGCTGCTATTACATTTCATTTCTCCAGTTGCATTTTTACTGCAGAAGTAGATGAAATGGGGAACTTGCCCTCCTTACTGATAGCAGCAAAACTCTGTGCATGGTAATGGGACTGTCATCAGGAAAACCACTTTGTTTTGCTGTGCCCACTGCTCTCCTGTCTCATGGTGCTGTTTATTGACAGAGTTCAGTATGTATTTAATACAGAAAAGGCAGTAGGGCTTGGATCTCATCTGGATGGAGTCAAGTTTGTAAAGACAAGAAGTAGCTTCATCTCAGTCACCAGCTGTGATCAGTGGGGGAAAAAAGAATCATGCACACAAGTGTTGCATCCATTTGTTAGCCTAAAGTAATAAAATAAAACCAGTTTCTGTAACATTTGGAACACATTGCAAAGACCAGGAAAATGAAAGTAGCAACTGGGTATCTGTCACAAAATTCTCAAGTCACTGATATACCAAAGAAGTACTAAAAGAATATTGTTTGTCACCACAAATAGGCAATTTACATTATCGTTGCTTTAAAGCTCACAGAACACATAATATCTATTGTATAAGAAATTACTGATGGCTCTTATCAAGGTTAACTCCTATTTTGTTAACCTGACACTTTTCAAGGCAACACGAAAATTTAGAAGCAGAAGAGTTTTTTGATGAAATGCCTGCAAATATCATTTCCAAACGTTTGGAGAAGGAGCATCCAGCAGGGAAAGGGAACTGGGATGCGAGATGCGCCAGTGCCGCCTTGTGGAGGCTTTAAACTCCGACCAGATCCTGTTTACTCAAGCTAATGGCTCATTTACAAAAAAAAGTCCCCAATGCAGGGCTCTTTCATAACATTCGTACAAAGCAATTCTGCAGATAATAAATAAAACAAAGGCAGAGGAAAGCTGGGTTTAATTCCGGATGTAATCCTTACTTAGGGCAGAGTGGTACACTAATTCTCACAGCTACAAGAACCAAATTTTTTCCCAGCCAGGCAGTTTCAGAGGACTTCTTTTTATTTTCTCAGGAAACTGTGTTTCCGGTTGCTACCACAAAAAAAAAAAAAAAAAAAACACAAACAAAAAAAAACACAAAAAAACAACCCTAAACAATCAACAAGAAAAACAACAGGGAAAATGCAGTGGCTTCATTCCCCATCAGTGCTCCCTGCTCCTCCTCTGTCCTAGGGCACTGTGCATGCTTAACCTGAGCAGGTTTTCACATCAGCTCTCCAATCTTCTCTATTTTGAGTTCTCTGCAATTGTCTCTCTCAGTATACTTATTTTTTCTGACCTAGCTATAATCAAAATGGGCAGATGAATATGAACTTGCTTTTAAGAAATAGTCTCCATACTAAGGAAAAAAGAAAATGTCTGGGTTTGGGGTTTTTTTTCAGTCTCTGACAAGTTTTGGTTTTAGATGAGGCTTTTTACCAGTATTCTATTTGATCTTTAGTGTCTGAAATCCCTTTTCTCAGTTCAAGAGACACAAGTTATATGACTGTTTCATACTGATTACTTAAAAGAAAATACCTTGCAAGACATTTGCCTGAGATGGGACTTGAGCCTCTCTCGCCCAGCTCACTCCTAAGGGGTATCTTTTGGCCAGATGAGCTGGGCTACAACTAGAGAATGAAGTTTTATAGCCCTGAGAGCTTTGATTCCTGTTCATAAATATGGCAGCAGCAACATTTAACATTTTCAATCGCTCATTTTCTTGGGAGCTAGGGAAGTGTTCAGACATATATTCTTAACCACTTCTGGTACATTCAGGATTTTTTACAACATGTACAATTCTCATGGGATAAACAGTTGGGTAAGTGGCCACAAGGCTTCTGAATTATCACCCCTGTGCACAATACATTTTGTTTCAGTTATAACCACATAATTTAAACTGGTTACTTAAATTATAAAATACTCCTAACCCCAAACCTGATGCATTTGCATTAAATAACATTAATGTGGGACTGGCTTATGCATTCCAAGATTTTGTGGTTTACCAATTAGTCCTGCAGTAACAGAATCACATTATCATAATTTTAAGGTGTTACAAATGTGATATCCAAATTAGAGATCAAATTCCCTATATTATATGTTTCTTCCTTGAGGGCTTACCTACCAAACACAGGCTCTGCAAAGACAGAGGGTGTGCTAAAAACGCTTGTTCTCCATATCCCTGGTTTCACAGCAGTAAAGAGTGACTCTGTGAAAGGCAGGTTGTGAGCAGCCCTTAGAGGGACACTTCACAAGGTTATTCCTGAGGAGCAGGGGAACCTCCAGAAGCAATCTTTAATTATCAGGAGTTCTCAAGTGGTAAATTTTCAATAATTTCACTAACATCAGCTTATGCAACTGAGATTTGCTGAAATTCATTTCTGGCTTGCATACGACACCGATTTCACGTGCAAACTAACCCCCAGTGCAAAGCTCAAGTCAATGGAAACTGTAGAGTTTCATTTACTTTCCCACTGGAACAAGATGCTGTGACATGGAGCTGCACAAGTCAGCCTTCTTCACCTCAAGGTTGGAGAATATTACTGAAACTTTCATCAAACAGAATAATGATTTCCATCTGTAACCTAACTCGTCCGGTGCCTCTCCCAGTTCCTGCTAACTTACTTTCAAGGCACAGAACACTGTAAATGTTTGGATTTTTTGGCTGCCCAAACTTTAAAAGGAAGAGAAAGAGCTTGAGTTACTGTGTCAGCCCAAAACGGGAGAGGTTAAAGTTCTCAAAAGATATAAACCAAATCACTGAAATGAAATAAAATACAGCTGTATGCTAGGAACAACTCAAACAACAGCTCACAGTAGAGGTAATTTCAAAATGCCTCCAGTTATATTCCAGCATGGATGTCCTGCACAGGTGAAAAACGAAAATGATATGATTCTTATTCCAGAACCATCACCCATTTCTGCAGCGAGATTTCTGGTGCACTGAGCTATTCAGCTCAAAATTTTAGCTAGTAAGACGCTTCACTGTACCCAAACACTGAATTTCTTCATGTATACACTCTTGCCTTGCAGCAAAAATATGAAGTAACAAGTGCCAGCCTCATCTGACAATCTTTAATCAAACTTGGCATTGGTTTAAAGATTGATTAGGTATGTAGGACATCAAAGAGTAAACCTCAGGGAACGAAAACGAACAATGGCATTATTTTCTTACAAGGGGATTAAGAATATGTTGTAGTTAGCTGATATTTATGATTCCTATAAATCCACCTATTTCCCTTACACCTCAAAATATCCCAGAAATATTAGTGGACCAACATTTAAGATTATCAGAATGATTATGTGCTTTATTAAAAGCATAGGAAACTAAATCTTCTAGATTTCTAGAAGGGATAAACACAGTGAAGAATAAACACAATGTTTTGTGTCCATTACCTGATTAAAGAAATGGTAGAGCACATAAAAAAGTTAAGATGAAAAGGTAGGCAAAATTTTAAAATAGTCCACTTAATTCCAGAAATGTAATTTTACTCAAGTTTTTCTTCAGATACACATATAATTTACAGACAGCCTAATGTTTCCCTATTGCAGTATTTTCAGACTAACTGAATAAAAATATCCATGCAGGATTAAAAAAGAATAATGATCTTTTAAGGGAAATTTATTTTTCTCTCCGTTAGAAACAGAAGGTTCAGCCCAACACGCTATCAAGTTCAGGATCATACAGGCTCCTACAGCTCACTGGAGCATTAATAACAGCAGCTTCAAACAGTCTGGCACTAATACACAGTATTTTTAAGATGGCACAGTTTAAGGGGGGAAAACAACTTTGCAGAAGCGCTGGCATCTGAGAAAAATGTCAACGTTTTCCAGAGATATCTGAGTTTACAAGTTGTCAAAATACAGTTGCTATTAGAAAATGATCTTTTTGACGCTTTACCTGCCAAATTCCAAAGAAGCTGGTTTGAACTGGTCATTTCCAGAAGCCCCCCCAAAGACTGTGCTTGCAGAGGCTCAAACACAGCAGGCACACAGAGAAAAAAGAAGTATACTGTGCAAAGATTTCTTTTAGACCTCTTGCTCTTTTTCCTTTTGTTATGTATTAATATAATCATTAAATATCAATCACTCAGGTTAACCTGTATTTGAAACGTCAGTCAACAAATCACAGGGACAATGCCCCCAAAACATTGCTGCTAACTCATTGTAAAGCTCCTTCCTTTCTTTGCTCTTAAGTGATGCATTTCTACAACCCCCAAGCCCCCCCAGGGCTGCCAGATTGGTATTAAGAGAATCCACACCTTTCACCTTCCCAAGAAAAACAGCCTTTATGTGCGAATTAGGATCAGCAGCCCCAAGCTCTGCCAGCAGACTCCCAGCACAGACATGGACCATGAACCCCATCTCTGCTACCAGTTAAGTATAATCCCAACTAAATATATTCACCCTCTTCCCTATCTGCACCAGGACTGAGGATGACTCCTGTGGGAAGCTCAGCAGCTGAAGGACCAGGTGCTCACTGCTCGGATAATTATTTTGTAGCTGTCACAACTGGCTGTTAACACTTCTCTCCTGGCCTTCCAGCCCTGTGCACAGTTGACTGCACTGTTTTATTCTCTTAGATGTAATTTTTTTTTTTTTATTTTAGTTTTTTATTTTCATTTGATTCCTTGTGTAAGGTTCTCCATAGTGGGAAATACCAATTCCTGGTATATACGATGCTCTTTTAAGATTCAGGAAGCCTTCCCTGATATTTGAAGATTGTGTGAAAATACATATAAGATGAAAAACAGAATACATCTTTTTTTACATTCAGTTTACCTCAAGGTCAGGGAAATTTTACAGGAGAATCTTTTTATCAGCTCACATGCCTAAACAGGAGTCCTCAACTATTTGGCCCCATAACTTCCAACTTCATTCTCTGCCATCAGGAGCAGTGTTAATACTAAGGCAATAATTTGTGTGGTTAGTATTGTACTCAGGTTTTTGTTTTTGTTTTTTTTTTTTGTCAGGTAGCAGACTAAAATTACATGGTAGTTATCAACCAGCTTCAAAAATGAGACATGGACATGAAATTTAAAAAATCAAATACAAAAGGAATATTTACACAATTAATGATTCCGAACAAAATTGATTGCACCTAACCCACAAAATACAGAATATTTGCTTTGCTCCTTTTCCAGAGTTTTCCACGTAGATTTGCATGAATAAGTCAAGCTGACAGCTGCAACATGTAAGCAGAAAGGAGGTCATCAACTTCTGATAGATTTTCTTGTAATCAACAGGTTTGGGGGATTTTTTTTTTTTTGAACATGAAGAAATATTGGCTCAATTTGCTTTTCAATATAACTCAAGCTTCCTTCAGTTTGGTAGAATAAAAAGGTTTAGCAAATTCAACGCTCAGGCAGTGATGGTTTCTGCAATGCCCCAACATAATGTCATTAAGTGCTCAACAATGACTTTAAATAAGTAGCTTTTGGAAGTTATATGTCTTTGAAGTTTCATTAATTAGTCATATCATCGGGAATGTATGGCTAAAGTAAATTACAGTGTTTAAAATATCTACTCTTTCAATGTGAAAAATGAAAGGATCCAGCTACCTTGTCTTTATACTAATGAAGATATTATTAATTGGTTTAGCAAAAACATAGATCTAACCATAATGTGCAACAGTTATTAAAGATAATTAACTACAGATCATTGGTTTGAAACATCTAGTCCAAAATGATTTCTGAAGGGCACATTATTCTATGAGATAAAATAATTAAATTTCTAACAGCTGCATAAGACAACTGTGGCATATCTAGTGTTTTAATTTCTTTTGTTCTATCCTCATGGTACTCCTCTGTTTCAGATTTTGAAAATGCTGCGAGTGTTTCACCGTGAGCAGCCTGTGCAGCGTGTTAGACTGAAATATTTCATGTCTGAGGAGAAATGATGATTGAAAGAAAAGGATTAAAAATGACAGCGCAGCTAATAATACACACACGCACGTGTGCACGTGCACACACATATAAAGGCAGCTACTCCTCTTCAAGGGAGAAAAGGAGATGATAAGGAAACCAACGAAACAGAGGGTTAAAAATGTTTCCATTCTAACATTAGCTACACAAGTCCTGCTCAAGCTAAAACAGCACATTTGCAAATTAAAGAAAACCTCAACGATGAAGCGATGCCAAATACTTGTAGATTAATTAATAATGGAAGCATACACAGGCACATAAAATTAAGCAAGTACAGTAAAAAAAAAAAAAATAAAAAAGGGGGAAAAAAAGCAACTGAGGAGCTGGAACAGAAATGTGTTTATTAAAACCCATATGTTCCAGGTCCAGAATTTCTGAGCTAGCATCTGCTCCGGTACCGCTCCCTAAAATGTTTGTGGTCAGTATTTATCACACATGCCAGTACTAGGTTCATCACCAATTCCTTGATCTCTTTTTTTTTTAATAACCATAACCTACAAATGCTTTCAATAGCCTGGATCTGCATTAATTAGAGTGCTGTTTGCTTACAGCATTAGATCTCTTCCCATGTTTTTGTAAGAAAATTCACGTCCCAAAATATTCCTCATTTGCAGCAAATTTAGCTGCTTCAGCAGAGAGTGAGATTTCGACAGGAAAGGCAGGGAGGCAGGAAATAACATAGTTCAGTCAAGATTAGGTGCGTTGCTAGCTAATGTTGATTTAGGAAAAGAAAGACTGAAAAAAGGCACTACTCAGTGCCCCAGAATCCATAAAGTGCAAACAACAACAATACGACTTTATTTTATTTGTTTTGATATTCCATATTCGACTTTTATGGTAAGAATTTTATTTATTGGGACCAACTGGTTTCTCTGTGGCTTGAGAGGGTGGGGAAAAAAAGTTAAGAGGACCTCACAAGCTTTAAAAATAAAATTTTTAAAAGTCTCTAAACCACTGGACAAACAGTGGCATCATTTACATAAGCTCCTATACATTACCCTAATCAGGAGTAGAAGCTGCAATAGATCTAAAATGTAAAAAGGCTTAGAAAGGTCACCAGTGACATTAAAAAAAGTAAAAATCACAGAGGTTTTTTTTTTCAAATAGAGAAATTTGGAGGGTCATCTTGGGTGTTCCATGGGAAACAATCCTATCCTGGAAGTGCTTAAGTGCATGGAATTTTTGGCTCTTTTGAGGGTTTTCAATAAGGGACTGTCCACACCGCAGAAATAAGAAACAAGGGAATGGTCTCTGGAGCCAGTTCCCTCCCACCTTCCATCCCTCATCATCACTGGGGCTATGCAGGTGCTGCAAAGTGCCCCCAGATCAGGACTGCAGCAATGGTGTGAGGGAAAACTCGAGAAAACGGGGGAGGAGGTCCCTCCCCACGTGATAGTTAGACCAGTGAAAGTATGGAACACTGAGATGCAGGAGCACAGAAAATCCGAGGGTGGGAGAGACCTGCCTGCACTGCCCATGGTTGCAGATGTCCTGCTGCCGCCCCAGAAAGGCACTTCCCCTGAATATCTTTTTTATTTTCTTATATTTTTTTTAATTAAAGATCCCCAGACTAACACATTTTCTACTGATCCTAATCAAAAAGCCAAGAGAGGATTTTGGAAGAAAATGTCACTGTGAAAAGGAAGACTTTCCTTGGCAGGGTCCCCCTCGCTCTCGTAACGGCGCTGCTGTGCAAGGCATTTGCAATCTTAGCTGACCTATTTGTTGATGTATTTCAGGTAGCCAGATGTCTGGGTACTTCAGGAATTCAGAAGAAAATGATATTCAACTGTTTGTCCTGGTTTTGGCGCGATCAGCCAGCTGGCCATCCACTGCTCCCTTCCAGTCCTCCCTCCCCCACCAAAAGCCTCCAGGTCACTTGCTGACCCACAGCACATCCCTCCCTACCTTCCAAGATGAACCTGGGGTCCAGCTACATCTGTGCTGAGGCCTCTCGTTGTGTGTCTGGCACACGATGAATGTGAGGCTCTCCAAATGTCAGAGCATGCCAGCTGATGCACATTGAGATTTAGAGCATCACAGATTTCACTGCACAAACAAATGCTCAAGAACTTGACAGGGGAGTTGCCATCTTTGCAAGGGAAGGAAAACTTGCCAAGGGTGATTTAGCTACAGGTTAGGAGAGCACTGAGGAGAGGAGTAATGAGGAAGGCTGGGTGTTGGGGGAAACAAACACAAGCAAGCAGCCTGCAGCCAGGTAGATCTCCTATCTCACCCTCCAGAGGCTCCAGCTTTCTGGCATTCATGCTCCCAGAGGAACAAGTGCCCAAGCCCTACTGCCAGAATATTCTTCTACCATCGTGTGTTTGCCCAGCTAGTGATGCACTGTGCCTTGCAAGCACAGTCATCTCATCTGCACCTAAGTGTGACAGCAAAATTCAAAGGATCTTCCTTGAGAATTATTCCCTTTATCAGAGAAATCATTTGCTCAGGCTGAATGACTCACGTCCCCAAATAAGCCACCAGTCCAACACATCTGAATAAAATTGATGCTCTAGTCTGCTCCCTGCTATACACTCCAGCCTTTTCATCAACATCTTGCAGACCACCACTAGCCCACACATCCCCCTGCCCCTTGCAGGTTTGGCTGTTGGCTCCTGGAATCCCAGGGCAGTAACATTGCCTCACAGCCTCTGCTTGCCACAGAAACATTACTCAGTGCCCAGGGGTGACCAAAGAGGGGAACACATCCTTGGCTTTCTTGAAGGCTTGTGGTCTCACAGCAACTGTTCTTGTGAGCAAAGCACAGAGTTTGGCAGAACTGTGTGTCTCCTTTCTAACATAAAGCCCCAATCCTGCTCTGAGGTACCGCCTTGGGAGACTGGAGGGAAGCAGCAATGAGAATGGGACAATGCTTGATGAAACAGTCTGGGTTTCAAGCAGGCTTTAGCCCCTCTTACCTCTCCACTGTTTTCTCTGCCAGTGAGCTAAATAAAGGAAAATATGGTCTGGCAAGAGCAAAACCCTGTTTTCTACAAAGGAAAGGAACAGCTGCTGAATACCTGGGACCAGCAAATGTCAACGGGGCTCCATTAGCGTTCATTCTGCTAAAGGGCTGGATTTCCCTTCCCCTCCGTTGTATAACTCTAATTTCACTGACTACAGTGATTCCACCAGTCTAATTAGGCCCCCAGATAATAGTCAAAGTACTTATTATGTTATCTTTTCACTGATTTTATATTATACACATTTGTCTGTTAAATATAATGATTCGATTTCGCAGATTTACAAACTTTGGTTGGCAACCCACTTAAACACCACAAGCTACCTGCCATTGGTCTGGTATGTTCTCTATTTACAGCAAGCCCAAATGTTTGCTTTATGCTGTCAACGAAGAGAAACTGTTTAGTGAAAAAAAAAAATAATAAAAATAATTGAACATCAGCCACTGAACCAGCAGGAACGCAAAATATTTCCATGAAAGGGAATCCAACAGGACCAGAGATCTGTAGGGTAACTATTCTCAGTGTGAGGAGGAAGAGAGAGCCAAGTGCAGAAGCCAAGCTTGTTTCCTCTCTCTCCATAGCATGTCCTACCCCAGCACTTTCTGGAAGCAGGGTACACAAAGTTCCGAGGAACGGCCACAGTATTCCACCCCCTGCCGGGAAGCTATTTATTTTAACAGCCACAGAATCTTTTCATTGTGTTTTTGGTCTAAACAGTTGGCTGTGCAAGCAGGAGAGGTACAGCTGCTCCTTTGCTGGGAACTGTGGGAGCAAGAGAGGAGGTGTCAGGAAGGAGCAACGTGCCCCGGCGCTCTGCCCTCCTCCCTTCGCCTCCGCCAACCAGATATAAACAAAGTTACTAAAACAAAGGAACAACAGCAAGTTCCTAGGTTGAAAATAGCCCTACACTCATTCAGGAAAAATTCCTGCTCAGATTGCTGATGGACGGCACCGCTGTTGCTGGGGGGGTTGCTCTTCCCTAGGCAGTTGAGCATCTCCCTCTGACCTGGAGCCCTACGGCTCTCCCAGATTTGTTGCCTAAACCCTCTTTCCAAAACAATTCCTGATGTCCCTGGTTTCTGTTCTGTTGCTGGAGGATTATCCAGGAATATACTGTGTCATAGGGGAATCAGAGTTACAGTGGTTTGAGAATCTAGGAAAAAAAATTAACAAGAAGTAGCAGCAGTCATCTCCATGGGAAAATCAACACTTCCTCTCTTACTATCTGCGAGTGCTGCCTTGCCTGCCAACAGACTTGCAGGTATCATTACACCTTCCTGATTAAAGCAAGGATACCACTGTCCCATTGCCCAAAATTTAAATTTACATTGTGAATTTTACTCTAGCTAGGACTGCAAAAGAAAATGCATTGGCTCACTGATATTTCAAAGATGCTATTTTTCCCCTTGGACTTAGAACAGCTTAGGTGGATAAGCTCTCTTCTCTCCATGTCTGTCTTTCAGAGGCTTAATACTGCATGCAAATTTTAACAAATATTTGTCATGTATTCACAGAATCACAGTGACACACTTATTTCTAAAGCTTCACCCTGCACCTCTTATTGGGTGCTGTTCCTAATTCAGGTGGGTTCTCAGAAAGAGACAAGGCTTGGAGAGCCCAGTTATGAGGGGTGTCTGCTCCCCATGGCATACCCTGGCATCAGTGTGTGCCCAAGCCCAACCCTGACCCCTCTGGGCACCATCCCCACTGCTAAAGAGCAAGCCCAGGGAGCTGATTCAGCCAAGGAGTCTCCCACTGGTCATAGGAGAGAAGAAAGACATGTTTGCCTCTGTGTTGCGTGAGCTCAGACTGCCATAAAAGATGTTACTTAAAAGCCTGAAACACATTATTTATTTTAAATTGAAAGCAAACAAGGCAAACATGACTTAACCGTGCCTGTTTTCCCAGTATCCCCCTAGACTTGCTGAGGGACCCTGGAACTACGGCAGGCATTTTATCTTTCCCTCTTCTAAATAGCAAGTTAAAAATTAACTGCTTCATCTTCACATTGCTCACTCCTTAAGTAGTTTAAACTTACTTTTAACTGTTACATGCCAACAAAACAGGTTGCTTAATTGATTTGACCTTTCACAGTATTTTTTAATTTTCAATCTTAGTTTCATTGTTCCATCTGGCACTTTAAAACGGCATCTGGTTAACTGTACTTAACCAGCTGATCACTGTACAGTTATTTTTAAATGTAATGTATGCTTAAACAGATGTTATTTTTATAGATGTAGATCTAAACTGCACTTGTATACGTGCTATGTCTGCATAAGCTCTTTCTGCAATTCAAATGTTGACACCAAAAATTACAAGCCAGAATGCTTATGAACTTCACTATTATGTTACTGCACTTTTTTGCAGCTTGTTAGGTAAACATCAATTCAGTTCTTTTTTCTCTGTTCATTGCACATAAATAAAACATTAGCGTTTAGTTTATAAAGTGATGAACATTTTGCTGTGTTGGATTTAGCTTTATAAATACAACTGCTGTCAGCAAGAAAAAAAAAGGATTTATTGAATAAATAATAAGAAAGCTAGAGGAAAATAAAAGTATATATATTATGCAAAACACAGTGTCTGTCCACAGGTCATGTAAGGGTCTTACAGAATCATAGGCATCCCGTGCGAGAATATTTAATAATGGTGCATTTTTGCAAGATACAGTTTGTCTCCTGAAGCAAGAGCAGATTGGTAAAACAGAGTCCAACTCCGATAGCTGGAATTGTTAGCAACATCTAGGGGCTCAATTTTTATCATTTTGTTATCATGGAAAGCCCAAATTCAAAGATCCTCTGAAGTCAAGAGTTTTAAAGAAGCGATAAAAATGGAGAGTAAGATATGACAGTCTAATCAAACCAGCACTGGCAATCTATTAAATAAATACACCTATATAGTAGTTATTAAATTTTACAGAATATTGCCTGATTTTGCAGTTGCAAGTAAATTCATCTTTATTCACTAAGATTGTGACCTCATTCCCCCAAACACCCCACTGAAATTAGTGTTAATTACGAGGGTTTGAACACAGGTTAGCCAGAATATGTATTTTTTCCATTCATTTAACATTTCCAATTTGCTTAGTAAATGACAGTTTTTGAATCCATGTATTCCTTAGACAGGTCTGAGAAGCACAAAACAGAATATACAAGCATCTAATCTTAAAAACTCATCTTGGTTTTGAGATCAGCAAATAGAAAAAGTTTTTCAGTCAGGCCCTGGGTTTATTTTTTTTTTCCATGTGAATAATGAGTTCTACAATATCCAATATATTTTCTTCAAAAGAACTTAAAATGCAATATCAAAAAGAATTTGGGCAATAGGCAAGGGCATATGTTACGTTACACAAAGGAAGTGGTCACGGCACTGAATATTTCACAGAGAACTTTTAAGTATCATTCTCAAGGTTAAAAATTGCTGTTATACATAATACCTCAGTAATTGATAGACATTTTCTCTCTCCAGAGCCCATTTTCTGTGAAAAACACCACATAACATCTGTTCATAAACAGTCCTTCTGTGAGAACACTGACACAGGTCTTGAGCTTCTACTGGCTCAATTCCCCTGCCATACACAGATGGCACGAGGTATTTATACAGCTGAATTCTTTGTAATACAAGCTCAACTATATCTTCAGGTAAGACTGTGGGCAAACATGTGCTTATATTATTCTGCTGACTTACCTCAAGTCATTTAAACAGTTCCCTCTGACACAAAGACAAATTGTATCGTACCGTTCTGCAAGTGTTTCGTCTCAAAATCACCTTCAGCAATCAGCACAGAGCTCTGCAGAGATAAGGACATTTTGGGACGCACAAAACCCGCCAAGTTTCGTGCTAATGAGCTAACAGTTATATTAAGATTCAAGACTCAGGGCTATTCTCCTTGATTTTGATGTATCTGCTCTCCTTCTACAGAAAAATATTTGTTTTGATGGTATAATACCTCGTTCATTTGCATGCAAAATGTTAAATAAATGGCATTCAACTCCCTCATACACAGCCACAGAGCGTGCAGGTTACCCCCAGTTTTCTATATGCTATGTTAGCTATTCCTTCTAAGTAACTCCAAGTGAATAACCCTTCATAATGCATTCAGAAATTGCTTTCCTATTTATCTCCATGAAATGATGGAAGCTTCAGTTGACTTCTGAACAAATCTAGGTGCCACAGCACCATCTGCCAGACGACATCCTAGTCCTACGCACACATATGCCCGTGCTTTGGCTGTGGTCTGTGTACACTTAAGAAATAAAGCACATACGTAGAGTTTTGCAAGGTGAGAGCCTTGAGAACAAGACGCTCCAAAAGCGAGGACAGCCTGTTGGTGTTTTGAAGTGGGGGAGGAAAAAGTAAACTTTGGCCAAAATTTCGAACGCACTCCATTAAATCTTCAACTGTTCTTTTCATACCTCGACCCCTATTACAGAAGTGACTGAGGTCCATGGTGTTTCAAGAGAATATCATCTACATAAAGGCATGGGAAAAAAAAAGAAATCTGAATTCTCGACAAAAGAACCTTTTAATGAGAGTACATCCTGACAAAACTTTGAAAAAGAAGAAATTTTAGGTCATCCTTTCAAGCAGAAGTAGTATATGCCTGCAGGGGGCTGGCAACCAACAGCTTCAACTATACATGGATTTGGATTTGACCTATGGAACATGTAATAAAAAGGTTTTTTTCTGGAACTACTGATCCTGCAGAATAAATCAAAATGTACTTTCCCTGATCAGGAGAAGCACGGGATATGTTTCAGGATACCTCTGTGTCTGCTGTCTGGGTGACCCCACAATGATGGGATACATCATGCAAAAGAAGGGTAAAGCAAAGGTCTAAGTGAAGAGGAACAAAGCTTCTGTTCTGTGTAGTCGGATTGGGAAAGCCTCCACCAGGAACAAGACAACTCTGCTATTCCCAGAGCTCCGCTAACAGTTGTGTCTCCCTTGGTATTTTCAAGTATGAAGAGGAGTCTGGATTTGTACAGTGACGCTCACAGCTACAGTGTCAAGATGGAAAGACAGGTTTAGCAAGGGAAGAGGCATCCCTTAGCAGGGGACCAAAACCAGTTAAAAATTTCAAGAGTGGCAGTTAAAACAGTAAAAGCAATGTGGTTCTGTTTCCAGCTGCACCACAGACTCCCCACAGGGTGCAGGCATGTCGCCGAGCTTCACAGTATTGCCTTGGTTGCTGTAAATGGGAATATTACTAATGCCTCTTGGTCTCAGGAAGATGTGAAATAAGCCCATTTCTATTTGTGATGTGCTTAGACATTATAGCCATCAAAAAGCCAGTAAATAGCATGTCCTCACTAAATGTCTTTGTAATACCCTTTTTAAATTCGGTGGCTTCTCAGTCATATTTGCTTTTTTTAAGCTGACAGGAAAAATATAGTCAAATACAGATAAGTTTGAAGAGAGATTACGTGGAAATGGATGCTACTTGCTTTTTTTATACTTTATTATATAAGAATTAATGCAGAATGATAGCAAATGCATCATTCAATTTAAATATTGTGCTTGCTTATGGCCTGTAAGATGATCCGACGCATTGTAAGCAATGCCTTGACACAGTGTATGTGATGAATACAACTCAGTGTATCAAACACCAACTGTACTAAATCCATAGTAATGCTGCCTTTTTGTAAGTTCTTTATGCTCCAGTAGTTTTCATTTTTATGATAAGTATGAACCAGACCAGCTCAGAATACGTTCCACCAAGCGCTTGCTCTTTTGCAAGAGTCAGTCACCTAATATTTATCAATTAATGCTTGTAGAATAAATAATGCAGGGAATAACTTTATAACACAGGTATTAAGAAAACATAATTATCCAAATATAATTGAACCTGCTTCTCTTAACACCATGTGATTTTAAGTTTTTCTTCCCTCTATATTCTCCTCCCGGTTACCCAGCATTATTTTACTCAAATAGTGTTTCAATTGCACTTAATGCACATTATAATGATGGTGTCTTTAGCTTTTTTCTTTTGAAGTTCTGTTTAATTACAAAATAATATCCTGTTTGAAGAACATTGCTTTGATATCTCTGTCTGCATTTGGTAATTATAAACTCATTATCAATATATTTTGCATGTTGTTAGTTTGTTGTGTTTGCTTATTTTTTTGTTTTTAAAAACAGGAAATATGACTGTTGACAAGAGGTTTTGATTGCGGATTACATGGGAAGTAGAAGCCCATTTCAGAGCCCTGATGTCCACAGCCAGGACTCGGTGGTCCATGACTCTCATCAGGATCAAATTCCTGGATCAGAAATGTGAGAAACGGATCAGTGGCTGGGATGTGACCACAGGGGTCAAGAAAGCCAGCATGGTCCATCAGTCCCACTGCATTGATCTGTTGATGGGAGTGCACTGTAACTAACAGAATAAAAATCCAGCAAGAGACATATCCATCCAAGATGTATCCATGAAAAAGATGGATTTACATTCCTCACTCATCATCATCTGAAAAGGCATTGGCAATCTCTAAGCTTCATATGTCCAAAACAGAGAGATCTAAGTTATTCACATTTGCTAGCATTTTTGGGACTTCTGAAAAAAAAAAGATGTTTCACAAATTAAAGCTATGACGACATCCAACAACATGCAACAAAACTATACGTTTGTAGGCAATGCAGATTAACAGACCTGCCACGCTCATATTGAAATCTGCTGAATAATTTTGCTGAGAAGTGAATCTATCTGCTGATATCTGTGGATAATTTTACTTCAGGGAACAAGGTGCCAGTTCCTGCCTTGACAGACCTCAGCAGCACAGCCAGAGGGGCTGGCGATGCTCTGCAAGACCTCCTCGATGCACTAGAAGCGAGCACACAAACACGGAAAGGTTCAGAGAGGGAGGTCTTAGGGATGGTCTGGGCAAAACTTACTTTAGTTTGGATTTAGACCAGAATTTGCCATTCGAATCACCCTAGCATATACACGGTAGAGTGTAATGTATGCCCTTTTTCTGAGCTGCCTCTGCAGACTATGGTCCAAGAGTGGTGCCTTTTGGGAATTTCAAGGTGGTCAGTGAGATCTTTGTTTTCATAAAACTGCATAACAAAATACAGCTTTTACTGGCTGTAAAATATTGAGTGGGAAATACAGTGTAGGGAAATAAGAGGCACCTAGTGAAAGGAGGTGGTGTTTTTTTTTAATAAAACTTCTGTACAATCATAAGGCACTGGAGAGGTTTGATCCTTTCCCCTTTATGCATTCACATTCCCTGTGATGCAGAGGAGAAATGGTAAGTTTAATTAGCGCTGTGGACCCTGCAGGAATGTTCTTGCACATAAGAAAAAAGAAAATCACTTAAATACGTGAGCTAGAAAGATTTCATGTGTATATATATATAGTTGGTCATATAGTTAAGTGTTTGCAAGATCACCCCGGAGATTGAAGCCACTCCAGGACAAGGACCTCATCTTCACACTGGCGTCTAATGCACCTCGCACGCTGTTAGTGCCATAATAAATAATAATAATATGTTAGCATTAGGTGAGCATCTCTCGCATGATCAATTTCCTGCTGTTGCAGGAGGGTGAATGTTGGTGGACTTTGATCCTTCCGAGATTTTATGTTTCTATCATAAGGGAATCATAGCACATAAGCACATTTTTTACTAATGCAGTAAGTAAGGTGGCAATATATATTGCACTGACATTAAATGAATATTAAAAGGGATTGAAACCATTTCCACATCATGAGGGGGAAAAAAAGAACCCTCCAAGAATTAGATATACAGTAGCTATTCAACAAAGATACCACTTATAACCTTCTTCATAGATTAAAAAAGTCAAATCCATTAGAAAAAAAAAATCCAGTTTTAAAGGTACACAGTGAAGTATCTTAAAATACTACTGTTCTTTCTAAGTCTGTTTTGCCCACTGCCAAATCTCATCTTTGCCTCTCACACACAAACAACTCTGCACACACCCCCTATTGCTTTTCTGCTCCCCACTCATCTCATAACATCTCACTAGTGTATTACAGTACAAATCCTACATGCACAAGGACTCAGCCAGAAGAAAAAAATTGAGATACAGCACTTCTGTGTATAAATAATGCGGGCAAATGTTTCCAAGAGGGATATACACAGCAAAACATCTTATTTGTTGGAGGGTATCAATTCTCTGTACATTACACACTTGTAATTTATGTTGCTTCCTTATTTTTGTAACATCTCTGCACAGCCACATAGTAAATTAGAGATTTCAAACCAGACTGAACAGTCCTCTTTTTACCCCTATTTTGTTACATCTTGCCAATTCAATGTTTTATTATGTTTTCTGTCATAATATTACTCTTGTCCCTAGAAAACATGTATTTATTCCCATTTGGAATACAGTGTAACTACTGTAAAGCACTGCTCAAAAGATGACTACAAATCCTGCCTGAGAATAGAAAACTTGAACTCTTCTATTATCCAAATATTTTTCAATGATTTCGCTTTTGTATGCACGTCTGCTGCTGACACACATAATGAGATCATGGGAAAAACCACACAGCTGACCTGAACTTTTGGGTATAGAAGTATAAAACTATGAGATCCAATAAACCCAGAGCATGACCCCGTGCAGTTTTTGGACTTAAAGAACTAAATGCTATTGTGAGAGGAATGCAAGCCTACGTATTTTTTTTTCCTGTAGCATGGCAGAGTTCAGCTGTATTATATTTACAGTTGTCAATAAATGTAACGACATAACATGAAGCATATAGACATCTCCGGTCTCCAGCCCTCACCAAGAGAATATCCCGACACCTTCTTGTCACACACAAGGCAGATATTATTTTTATGCACCAAACAGTAGGCAGGATGCAGCAACAGACTGACTCTGTGCTACCACAGTGTGTCTGAGAGGCTGTCAGCACATACTTTGCCTACTTAACGTTGCTCTTTCAAATAATATAAAAATACACTGGGCTCCGAGTTTCAACCTAGCTCTTGGTATGCCTGACTAGTAAACAGGGAGCCAAAGTTTGGTGCATCATCTGAAAAATAACTTTATATATGGAAATGGTGCTCTAGGAGATAGAGGTTACATATCTCAGCTGTTGAGCTCTGCATACAAGACTGGTTATTAAATTTAAGGGAAAATTTAGGATCTCCTAAAGATTATAAACTACCCTTAATTAACCCCCACGGATCCCATCGACACTGGAATGAGCGTAGCTAAATGAAAGGCATCGCTGTATATAATCTGGAAGCTGTGGAAACCAGAACTTTAGCATATAAGTACATAGGACTAACCCTGTCCTTTGAGACTCAAGGATTATTTTGGTTTTTAGGATTTAGGTGAGCACTTCAGAGAGCACTAACTTCTGAAGGAAATGTAGAAGTCTATTACTGCTTGAAAACTAGATTCTTTCAAACATATATAGAGAGAAAATTCTTTTTCCCCAATAGTACAAGTGCTATTAACTTAGAAAGGTTGCATTCTTATCATAAGAATAAAATCAATCACCAAAATTTAGTATGAAGGGCAACAATCTAAGGCATGACTATTCCAGTAAAGACTAAAAGAGATTTTTTTATTCTGTTAGTTCTTAAAGATTTTAAAATGTTTTTGTTAATTTTTCACTTTTTTATATGCCATTAGTTTCCTATTTATCTATAAATCAAGAGTGAGGGAATGGTTGTTAATACAAACGTACTACAGCATAATCAAAGTGTTTATTTCTTTTAAAGTCTTACCCCTGTATACATGGCTTCAGTTAAATAAACCTCAGAGTGTGAAATAACAAAATATAAATACCTGCCTACATTATTAGTTCTATATTAATTTTAAACCACGGAAAATTCTTCTCAGCCCTGCATTAGCTGGTAGCTGTACTCAACATTAGAACATTGTTTATTCTTTACTAACTAATCATCCTTCATGGTCTTTCAAAAGTTCCTGGCATTTCACTAGTTTACACATTGATTGAATACTGTTCCCAGAACTGCTTGTGGCACTGTGCCAAATGCTGTGATAATCAGCTGGAAGATTTATTCCAGTTGAGGAGTGTTATAAACATAAGGATTCATAAGGCTCAGCAGCAAAAATGAATACTGATGCTTCCTTTGAGATGGCTGAAAACTTTCTGTGAGCCTCCAACAAGACACAGTGATAATCTTTGCAGTCTCCTTCTATATACAGGTTTGTTTTTGAAAAACATAGTCATTTAACTTGATTTGATTTAAATATTAATAACTATCAGAGGTTTTAACAAATTAAAATGCAATTTTACAGCGGCATGTGTAGAGCAAATTGCACATGAAAAAAAAAAACCTTAAGGAAATTCATGGATTAACTACTGTGCATGGGATCAGACACATTTGCTGCAACAGGATATATTATTATACTGGTAGATGGGTGGAGAAAGGATACAAAGGAAGCTGAAAAAATTCGAAGGGAAGCAGCTGGCAGGTAAATGCACTGAGCCACAAAGAAATAATAAGGAGAGAGGCGGTGAGTGGAAACGGAAAGGATAGTAATTTCTTAAATAAAGAAACATGAAGAAGAGAGAAATGTAAGCTACAGATGGGAACACTGAATAAAATTCAGAATAGCAAACATTCACAGTTAGAGGGAAATGTAGTTTGATTACTGGCCTAACTGTAACAGTAAATTAATATTACAGAGACTGAAAAGGTGATTCTGAGAGACCATCAGCTTAATTAAGAGCCAGTGAAACCACACAGCATGGCTGACTGGCATGTCCAATGTCTACAAGACTAAAAAGCTCTTACATAGAAATTAAAAGAGGTAGTAAAACAAATGAAGCAACTTCATTGCTTCGTGTGGCTGCTGAGCCAGTGAAATGGTGCTGGCACCAGCCTAGGGCACTGAAAACATCAAAGTCAAGACAACCAAAACTTGCAATTGTGAGTGTCCAACTCGATGCACCTGAGAGGTGCCTTATGATCTTCCAAATTTCTTTGTCAAATGAAATAAATCACATTTTTTAGCGCACGCAGCTATGATAAACCACCCCTTGCTGATTAGTTCCTCAACACCATCTTCAAGGCTCTTAAGGAAATCCCACTCTTGAGCAACGAGGGGTCCCCCTGCACCCTGTAAAAACACTGCCACAGTCACACATTCCCCCAAACATTTAAATCGCGGTGCACTGAACTAAACCTTCAAGCAGTCAGAAGGGCCTTCTGCACTACAAACACCTCTGTGAAATATGGCAAATGCAAGAGATTGAAGTCCCCAAATATTACTCTTCATTTGGAAAAAAAAACCTGACAGCAGAGAAGTTTTCTGGAATCTCAGCTTTTGAAAAATTTATTACTCTTTTATGCCTTGTCTTAGAAAGAGGGAACAATGAAGCATTTCATAGATTGGTAGAATGGAGATGTCACTAATACCTAAAAAAAAATCAGAACAAGCATCACCACAACAAACCTTTGATCTTCAAAACTCAATATATATCGTATATTTCACTGCAGATGAAACCAAGGTAGAATATTAATGATGAAAGCACCTTACGTGGGAACTTATGGATTTCAATTAGTTGCATGTTCCAATTAATTACATGTAAATTCAGCAAGGCAATTTTGGGTAGTTGGTGGCTCTTTATAGCAATGTTGGAGCCAGGAATCAGGTACTTTAGTGGTTGCTTCTGTGGACAAAGATGATGTTCCACGAGAACTGACAGAAGCAAACATTTTAAAATATCATGCAGCTGTAGGAAAACCAGTAAGTTCTCAGTAGAGGATCTCAATATTTCAATGACTGCACATTTTGAATCATTTGAAGAAATAAGACATAAGTAAAGACTTGCATGTTCTGACAGGAAATGTCTAGATGTTTGCAGCAAGAAGGGAAATTGAAGAGGGAATGAGGAGACATGAATTACGTTTATAAGAAAATAGTTTCTTGGCAATATTTCATCTTTCTAACATGATTGCTGTAAGAATGAATTAGTGTTTTGCTTTTCAAAAAAAGAACAAAACATTTTTTAAAAATAAAAACAAAGCCTCCTCAGTCTATTTGCAAAAGAGGTTGATGCAGTCCTTCTACTGACCATTCCTGAAACACTGAGGCTCTTACGAGAACAGGAAATGGCAATCAACAATCCACTCCTTAAAAGTGACTTGAAGGATAAAGAAATAGCAAGAAGATGAGTGACTTTCACAAGAACATAAAATTGTGACTTAGTGGATTTGCTCAGAGGCGAAAAGGAAGGCTTTTTGGTGTTGGTAGAATTTTAAAGAGACAACATGAGCAAAGCAGCGACGTCCTGTTGACAGCATGGCCCTCCAAAAGTATCATAAATACCAGTAATACACACACAAGAACTGAAGGTGAGTGACTAAGAAGTGATCAGAGACTGTACAGACACAAGGTTGATGCAAATCTAAGATACTACTAAGTATCTTTCAAACATACAGTGATTTTTAAGCCAAAAGTAAGCACTGCCATAATTGACAAGGATGTTGATACTCAGGTATCAGTTACCTGAAGTTATACTTTTACCAAAGAGCCTTCAAACTGAAATGAATAACACACAATCATAAAAAAAAAAAGAAAAAAAAGAAAAAAAAAAGACAAACGTATACATGTCTAGAACTCCCAGTCTGCATTTAGTTTTGCATTTAAAATATTGATTATTCCAAAGAGAGAGGAATTGTCAATGTCAACAAGACTGTTCAGCAAATGAGATCTCCCAAAGGGAACAATACAAACAGATTTATGATTTTTGATGCCAGGGAAAGGTTATCAGATTCTATTTGCTTTGCTGATATTACTTATTAAGCTAATTCTGCTGGACTACAGCACAGTGCATTTATTATTATTACTCAGTGCTTTGTTAGGAAACAGATCAGAAACTATTTGAAGATCCTTAGTAAACATTCACAGGTCATTATACTTGAAGATGACAGATATTTTTTAAACACTCTTTACTTGAAGCATAGTAAACTAGGAGTGCCAGGTTTATCAATATGCTCTTAGTTTAAAGAGTAAGGTGGGACAAAGCCTCCTGTGAAGAATGTACCACAGATAAAATAACAACTGTACTCCTGTTTTGCCACTGCAATAGGACTTGAAGGTAGATGAAATAGTTATTAGCTTCATAAAATCAGATTTTTCCCCCTTTATCAAACGGTTTAATAGAGATTATAGAAAGGCTTTCTTGCTATCATTTACAAATTAATTAAATATGACATTCTAAATTAAAGACCAGTACTGGGCTGTTTCTAAATAAGAGATTGACATAACCACCATGATGGCTCCCAACCCATGGGTAGTGCTGTAGAGGGTGGCTCCTTATCTCTTTTTCTATCATGCAGTACATTACAACCTCAGAACTTAATTTTGCCTCTTCTGCAGCTGGAAAGGTCAATGTTTTTATCTCTCAAACCTCCTTTCATTTCTTTTCCACATGTTTTGAAGCAGAGATTGAAACAGTAGGAGAATATTCTGATTTCTGTGTTTTGTTCAGTCTTTTGCCTAATTTATCTTTTGGGAAAAACAGTATATATATACTAAAAGGGAGTTGAATGAGAAAAGTTCATATTTGGATAAAGATGCAGGGGACTTTTGGGTTTGTTTTAAACAAACCAAGACTAACTGGCAGGTATTCTTGATGTCTGAGCAGTAACTGTTTCTGTTCCAAAAGCGTCCTTGACAGGATGAAATAGCCTGTTATTTAGCTATCTTTAGTCAAAGTACAAATTAGTAAGAATCTTTGCTTGGCATCATTTTGAAGAGAGGAGCTGGGACCTCCATCAAAACCAAATCCACAATGACGCAGAGGACAAAGCTGGTCATATCTGAAAGGTGCTGTCCTTCCCCTTTACTAATACTCCTGTATTTTCCAAGCTGACATTTATCTAAATAATCCTGCCCATGCACTGAGAGCAGCAGTTTCCACAGGAGGTGAAGGACGTGTATTGCTGAGAGCAATCATGAGTTGCTCCCCTACAAGGGCTGTGCATCTGACAATCAATCCATAAACATGGGAGAGAGAGTGCAAAAGAGACCCTTTAAGTTATTTCCCCACATTTCAAACCTACTTGACAACAAATCTGAAAGTCAACTGTAATTTTAATCATTCAGTAATGTTTTATGTTAGCCAATTACAGGGCTCCAAGAGATTAGCTGAATGTTTCATGTCTGATAAATATGTCACTGGGACTAATTCACTGGACCCTTCTCTAACCTGAGGTAGGTATAAATGAGTAGAGCTTCACTAAAATCAATCGAGCTATATCCAGTTATACTGTCACAGAAATTGGTGCTATAGACTTAGGATAATTTTCCTAATAAAAATAAATTTTAACCAGTGGATTTTTTGACTCATACTTGTAATCTAATATTTCAGGCAATATACAGACCTACTAAATCATCCGCTTTTCCCTGCATGCATTCCAGATGAGCTTTGCTTTTTACATCTCTACCTACCAGCAAGAATGCTCATGAAACAACCCATAATTCAATTATAAGTACCTCCAGGAACCTTCTAATTACATGTTAGGCAGGTCAGAAATGAAATAGCCATGCTACCCTTTAGTCTTGGATAACAGACTTGAAACGGTGAAAAGAAAAGTTCATCTGTTCATTAAGAGGCCAATTGTAATACAGTTAAGGGCTTCAGCAAGCTGTTTTGTTGAGATCTGAATATCCGTGAAACAAGCCCCTCCAAAGCTGGAAGTTTAGCCAGCCTTTGCCTTTCAGCTGCGGCATCGGCAAAGAATAGGGAGCTGCTCTGGAGAGCAGGTACCATTCATTAGTCATTGGCTTTCCTCTTGCACTAAATTCAGTTGTAGGAGTTCACAGGACCAGAATGAGAAACAACTACAGGTACTTAAAAAGGTGTTATTCTTTTCTTGGAGATTTCCGCGCTGGTCTTAATGAAATCTCCCATAGGATTGCAGGGCTTTTAAAAAAAAAAAAAAAATTAATACAAAACAAGAGCGTGTCCATCAGGCAGGTTTTTCCTAAGCTTTGACAGCTCTAAATGCAGGCAGCTGCAATACAAGCTTGTCCTCAAATCCTTGACAATGACCTCCACCTCAGGGTGAAAGATAATGTAGTTGCTATGCTCATTCCGTGTGGAGTGTCTACTGATCAGAGGCTTGTGGCAAAATATGTATATTTTTTTTCTTATGATATAGACTATTGTTCACTGGCAACTCAAGTGATACCGCAACATTATCTCTGTGACAGTTTATTTTTTTATTTTTAAATGTGAAGGAATGGCACAAATTCGGGCAGACTTCTACTTCAACAGCTACAGAGAAATGACTTTGTAATGCCTTCCAAATTAACCCCTCCACAGCCACATGGCTGGAGGTGAAAAGAAAAATTAAGCAAACAAAACAACCTAATCCCAGGTACTTTTATAAGGGACTTCTCACAGACAGCTACACCCACAACAGGCAGATTTCCCAATAGAGTGCTTCCTGTTGCCTTTGGTATGGCATTATTTAAGAGCAGTATCCTGCAGAGGTGAAATTTGTAACTAAACTAATTTCCTTGGAGCAATGGCAACTTACACCCTAAGGATCTTCCTCAAAGTGAGATGATCCTTCTCACTTTTTTTAAATAGTGCCTTCGCTATTTAAAGGCAGATAAATTTCATACTAAAGAAGAGAGACAGCCATGTAGGAACCTTAAATGAGAGAGGAAAATTCCTACAATGAAACTTCTATATTAAAATTGTTATTATTATTATTATTATTCCTACCAATTTTTAAATAGTATTGACATTTCAATGACAAATTAAGTACATCTGGGCACAGCTATGGGAACATATTCTGCTTTATTCTGGGGGTACAGTTGCCCCAGAGCTGCTGGAGGTGGGAGCTGGGGAAGGGATGGAGGGCTGGGCTCGGCGCGGGGGCAGCGGCTCTGCTGCTCTGCAGAGGCTCGTCTGTGCTCCACAGTGACAGAACATATGGAAATCTGAGCTGCTAAATATCAAAGTCTTTGTCGTTCAAGTGCAAACTGCAATTTCTGTCAGTGTATAACCTGGCTGGATTTTGAAGGTTCTCACAATAAAAGGCACGTTGTGACATAAAGGCTGTACCCTCAGCAACCTTCAAGTCCCTGTTCTGAAGCCTGGGCAGAGCAGACCTGTTCAAAAGGAGCAGCACGATTGCGCTGCTTGCAAATATTTCTCAGAGGAGCATACAAAAATAGTAATTTCGAGTGACACTTGTTAAGCACGGTATTTCTCACAAAGAGGAAAATCTTTTTTCAAAGGCATTCTGAACAAAAATAGGAAGAGACGTGGATAGCACAGAATGCACTTACACTACACATACCTTTTGGTGGGTGTGCACTCTGTGAACATGTCTCTTCTTATTCAAAGAGCTGAGGTTTTTTACATTAGATTAGTCAGCTAAGAAGTTAAAGGGGGGGGAAAAATCATTTTCATGTGGGAGTCAAAACTAAATAATTTAATGCTTAAATGAAAACATAAAAAGGAAATTTCGTCTGGATTTAGTTAAATATTTTACTGTGGGTTTGATTTACAGAAGGTTTGATTTGAACACGAGATTCTTTAAAAATAGCAAAATGAAAGCAATCTAAGCTCAACCTTGAAAAAATATGTAATTTCAAAAAATAAAATAAGAAATATGCCATAAACAGATATTTTTTAAATGGCCAAAAATCAATTACCAATTTTGACCCAGATGTCTATGGAGATTTAATTACTTTGTTACAGTTGAATGTTTTAGCCAAAATCAGTACAATCTGCCTCTATTACCAGTGGGATTCTGACAATCAACCATGTCACCATAATTTGTGAGCTGATCTCACAAATTTTTGTCATTCTAGAAAATACTTGATCTACACAAAATCTAGAGCTTGATTTTTCATGCAGGAAGTATTCAAAGATGTGGTTGTTTCTATTCTTAAGAGAAGATAAAGACACAGTTGTATGTGCATGGGAAAACTGTGTAAAATTTTTTTAAAAGTTGTCCAATAATAAAATTGTTACTCATAACTAGAAATGCTAATGTGTAATATTAACTATTTTTATCTATATCATTCTCTTGTTTATCAGTACTACTGAAAAAAAGACTGGAGTTCCAACAGCAGGGGAAAAAATTTGGAGGGAGGGTCCTGCTCTCCCTCACTTTCTGTCCGTACTTATTTCAGGTGAATCACATCACACAGGTCCATAGTTTTTGTGTGTGGGATACAACCCTTAGATTAAAATAATCCTGCAGAAGTCTATTGCTCCCCTTTTGTGAAGTAGTTTATGCTTTTTCGCACCATTTTTCCACCTAAAGAATGCATTTCTGCTTTTTCCCAGATGCTGTTTACTCATGGTTGCTATTTTGTCCATTTTTAATGATTTTTTTGAGACTATGGGTTACTAGATCCTACCAAAATACTTTACCCCCCCCCCCCCCGCTGCATTAAATTCTCTTCCAATCACACCAAGATTTTACTTTTTATTTGTATCTATTTTTTCTATTATCTTCAAACCTCACAGTAAAATAGGAAGAAAAATAGAATAGAAATTGATACCAACTAGAAAGGTATACTGAGAATATGTTAACATGATATTGTCAGACATTTATAAACTTGTTCCAATGATATTTGAATTACCCTGGTCCTTTCATATTTTCCAGTTAACATACACACATCTGCTCTGCCATGTAATCAACTGATTGTTACACAAGCATTTGCTAAAGCTATGACAAACCCAGATTTATGAGGTCAAACAGTTCAAACTTAATCCATTCAATAGCTGCAATTTATCGTCTGATGATAATTGTATACACAAACATTGTAATGATTTAGATGACACAGTGTAAAGATGAAATCCGTTTATTTTAAAAGGGTTTCTAACCCCTAAAATACGCTGCCATGAACACCTTTCTAGGTCTGCTTTTAACAACATCGTTATTATTGTTTTATTGATCAGGATTTTTATTACTGATTTGACACTTATATTTCACACTAATCGAAAAAGGTGTAATTTTTCTACATGTATAAGACCGTAATTAATTATATCATTACTGTGTTTTCAATTCCTTCCATTTAAAGGGGCCCAGAAAAGAGTGCTTAATTTATCATACATGTATTATAAGGAGCATGTAAACCTCTTATACAGACAGAGAGCATGATCTTTTTGGAGGTGATGGGATATGACATAGGCACTATATTTATAGATTCTTAGCTCTATAGTGACCTGATTTTAGAGTGACAGCTATTGCAGAATGGGAGAGTAAATTAACAGCTTTGAAAGCTTGGGTAGCTAAAACTATTACTATTCATTACTTTTATAACACTTATTAGTGACCATTCTCTAATAATTTCAACAGATAAGGAAATAACCTGCAGAGAAAGATATGTCAGAGCAACAGTGTCACGTATATTATATGCCTAATTTTATATGTGTATTTATATATTCTCAGTTCACAGGTTTCGGAAACAATTGCTACAAATGGGCAGCAGCTGCATTCATTTATTTCTTCTAAACATAAAACATGTTAGTGACTGTAAATTTCAGAGAGACTCTAAAACAAGTAGCTAAATGTGAAATTTAAATTGATCTTTGGTTTATTGCCATTGATTTTGTCAATTTTCTAAATGTAACAGTGTTCACCACTGGGAACAGAAACCTGGATATATATCAGTAAAATTTATGCTTTCAACCAACATAAACTTCACAGGAGGAATGACAGTCCTTGCTGCATAAAATAAAATGCAAGGATTTTCTTCTCTAATTAGGTACTGTATATTTTTTCAACATCATGTTAGTAAATTTGCCACATAAATTTAAATGCTATTAGCAATATTGCCTGCCCATATTCAGTTCAGTTTCCTTACTACAGCTTTTCACAAGTACTTTGTGATAATGGAATTAACCCATATGACTAATCCACATGTACAGAACCCATTATTGGTACTCATAGAAAAATACCTCTAAAATTTTCCATAAAAATGTCAACATAAGCGTAACCTAAACTGGCAGATACTTGCTCAACTCTAATATTAATTATTGTTTTCACAATTAAAATATGGTAGATTTATGTTTTCACACTGTGGTACCCCCTTAGCCCATGAATCCCCAAAAACTATGCCAGCGAGCAAATTCCACCTGTGAGAGTGGGTTGTTGAAACTAACGTAAGAGAAAATATCCTGCATTTTTCAGGCTGGTTCTCTGAGTGACGAGTGTGGGATTTTGCTCACCAGTGTAGCCGAAATGCTGTTTTGGTTAACATTAGGAACCCGCCCTCATCCAACCCAGCGTGATCAGTTAGGGGGGACATCACAGCTGTCACAGAACAGTATCCTGAGTGCATTTATTTTCTTAACATTCAAACCAAACCACTTGCAAACTTGCTTCATGAACACTAAATGTGTGGTGTGGGAAGAAAACACACAACCTATTTTAAAACACTAAGTGAAATAAAATCAATGGCTGAGCTCATTTTGTGTTAATAGTCTTCAAATGCCTTCATTGTTCCACTGCTCTTAAGCAACACTCAAGACAGGTACATGTATAATTTGTATTAGCAGCCTCAGAAATAGAACTTTATTTTGCTGGTATAATGTCTGATAAGGCACTAGTACACAAAAACATTTGTTTTAAAAAGATAACATCACTTATTGTCGTATTGTTATTCACTGAGTGGTGAAAAGATTCCCCTCATATTAACGTATCTACTATATAAACACATGCATCAGTTCACAGAAAGCACACTAGTTTCCTTGAAAAGTGATTTTAAAGAGCATTATGAGCCTTACTATGTTTTAAGAGCATTTTGATCCAATCTGCAAAATGAGCACAAAAAAGAGAGCAAAGAACCAGCAGCACTTTCTATATCCACATGCACATGCCAACGTGCTGACCCTTCAAGGAGGGGGCAGCAGCCAGAGACATTGCTCATCATAGCTGCCCCTCCAAACTGCTCCAGGGACACTCTGAACACATCACCTGGGGAGCCAGTGCTCCCCTCCTGATCTTCACTTGGAGGTACACAGTTCCTCCTGAGAATGGAGCAGCACGTGTTCACTCCCTGAAAGTGCCAGACAAGGTGAAGAGATGCTGGCCTTGCCTCCCTGTGTTGGAAATGATGTCCGGGAAGCATAACCCAGCACTGCCCAGGGGTGACGTGTCCCACGTGTCCCTCAATGCTCTCAGCCACCACACCAAGGCCCTGACAAGCTGCAGAGGAGGATGACTGGGATGCAGTTCCCCCAGGCAGAGGAGACATTTCCTGGGTGCAGCTCACTAGCACAGAGGGGTTTTGCCAGTGCCAGCTTGTGGTGTGACTCACTGCTCTGCTCTCCTGCAAACTGACGCACTGACTCTGTGCAAACAAACACTTTCAGGTAGGATGATAAACCGAATGGAATTCTAAACTATACTTAGCAAGGAAAGACTTTCCTAACTGTGCCACAGACAGTGCCTGACCTGTGTTCTTGTGGCATTCACCCAGGAGCACACACGGAAATAGTTTGGTCCGTCAAAGTTAGGTCAGCTCTTCACATCCTCAAAGGCAAAGCTGGCTTTTCACAGCCACCACCTTTCTGTGCCGCCTGCATTTGGCAGAAGGTGAGTAGGATTTTTAAGTTATAATACTTTAACTCCTGTTTCCATTGCCTGTAAGTACTCGAGTCCATTACTGGATGCAACTCGCAGATTATCCCAATTATTGTGCTTTTGCCACCTCTGGCAATAATAATGCAAACAGCCCAGTTCTGTTTGCACTCCAGCCCAGGCTTTGGGTAAGACTTGTTTTGAAAAACAGATTTTTTTAAAAATGACTTCCAAAATACTCAAAGTAGAAACCGCCTTATGATCCAACAAGGTACAAAACATTCCTTTGGTCCTTCCAAGAAGCAGAGAACAAAGTCTCCTGATAAAGACACTTTTGCTTGGACAGATCAACAGACAACACCATTATCTGCAATTCCTGCTGGATGGGCCTCTGCTGTCCCTCCTGCACTTCTTGATACACACATTTCCCTTGAACACAAGCCCACCCACTCATGTTTTATGCAGTGGCTGCTAGAGCCTGTCTGACTCAAGCTCTGTGTTTCAGAAGGGACGGTTACAACGAAACAAGAAGATAAACAAGCTCTAGTATCTTGTTTTTGCTACGGAACTCCTGTTATCAGCAGTGACTGACATTTTGTGGGAGCACTCGTTTTCCTACACTCCAGTGCTACTGTGCTTTCTCTGATAAGAAACCTCAGTAACAGAAGTGTACATCTAAGAGTGACAGAAAAACCTCCTCCTTCTGCAGCAGTCTGACTGCATTCCCACTTCCACCAGTGCTACAGCAGCTTAGGAGCTACTTCCAGTTTGCACTGGAAACTGGGAGCATCAGGATCTGTCTCCCAGTCTCTATAATAAAGTCAGTTTGAAGAGTTTGACAAAAATATCAGTGATAAAGTTTTCTTTTTGCTAGAGGAAAATGAATCTTTTAACTTATTTTCTGAAGATAAACATGGAATTTATCTGATTGGATGCAATATATCACAACATAGTATCACCTGCTCTGCAGAACACATGGTCACCTTAGGTTTCCAAAGCCATCATAATAGCAAAATTGTGCTTTACCAGTTTTAAATATCCATAACAAATCTGTAACAAATCCCTACACTTTGAGTAAGCATGAGGCCACAGGAGCACAGTCCTGATTTCTGCAGCAGCAGCAGAACTGAGGTGGAAATCAAATCTTCAGTAGAAAGAGTTTGCACCACTTTTCTTTTCTCCCACCCTCCAACTTTTTCAGGAACTTATTTTCTAAAGTTTTTCTATCTAATTACTGTCTCACTACCTAGATCGATGTTACTGTGGGTATGTTCACCTCTCCTGCTCTGGGAAATGTTTCAGGGACTCATAGCATCAAGAATCTACAATCAAATTATCATCCCAGATGATTCCACAAGGCCTCCTGGAGGTTTGGCAGCCTGAAGAACAGCAGTAAAGGGGTTTTCTTTCTGCCAGCTCGCTTTATTGAGGCATCCCTGAATGCAGGGTCTGTTCAGAAACTGTGTGGTGTAGTGAGAGCCCAGAAGGGCACAGGGGGAAGGGATGAAGAGCTACTTTGAGCTACCAAGGGATGTTCTGCTTGGTGCCACACAGCCAGAAGATATTCCTGGTCCCTCTGCTGCAGGGCAGGCCAGAGTGGATGAAGGATTTGAGGTGGCTGCGGGGCTGAGGAGTTCCTAATACATGCCAGGGCAGGCAGGGTGCTGAGCTCGGCTTTCTCTTGTTCTCAGGTACAAGCCACAGCTGCTTGGCCTTTTTTTTTCCATCCTCTCCTCCCTAGAGTGTTGTGTGATGAGGTCAATTTGAGCTGTGCTTACCTGAAACTTGTGTTAGCAGACGGGAAAATGCCAATTACTTACATTTAAAAATAGACTGAGAGAACATGCTTTTGCCTGTTTATGTTTTTTGGTGTTTTTTTTTTTTTTTCTTTTCACTGCTGATTGCCTGGTGGTACTTATGGCTGAGAGAAAAATCAAAACAACATCACTGATTAGACATTCAAGGCTTGGTTTTGTTTGGGTAGCAATCTAGAGGTGGAATGAGATGCTACCTGGTGACAAGGGGAACATTCACCCTACCATGCCCCAGGCTCAGGGCACACTGCTCCCTTCCAGCTGCAGAAATTAGAAAAACACCAAGTCGAGTTTCACAAACTTTACCATTTTACTAGAAAGTCCTATGTTCTCTACACATAGACTTCCCCCGTATCAATGAGGATTGGAGTCCTTAGTGCTAAACAGAAATCAGATAGAGCCCACAGCCTGTTAAGCAGCTCCTCCTGGTAAAGGGACCTTCCCTTGTCTGAAGAGACCAAAATGCCTTAAAGCTACTTTCCAAAACACACAATTGACCGTGCCATGGGCTACAGGGGAGCAAACAAGGAGAGTGTAGAACATCCAGCAATTGGTCTCAAAGTTTCACTTTGATGAGAGAAGAATCCTTTGCTCCTATGAAGGCTGTCATACCCACCTGAAGAATGGGTACTTGGAGAATGTGACTGAGTTCCTTGGCTCACATTCATTGGAAACTCTTTGGACTTCAAACAGTTCAGCCATCAGAAGTGGGTGCCTCTGAGACAAATCTAGCTCCCTTTTCATTTTGCTTCATCTTTTGAAGCGCATTTGAATAAAAGTTCAATTTTACAGCAGTGAGAGGGGAGTGCTAGGACAGAGCCATGCGTGCTATCTCCACATCTTTTAAGGTAACAGGAATTTTAGGAAGGAATTCATAACTACACAAAAGAAAGACCTGTAGGCTTTCCAGCCAGTATGTTGGGGCTATTAAAATATGCTTTGTTATCATCACACATGACAGAAGCTTTATAAATTATTCCTATGAATATGATTCCTTGTTTCAATGTCTGAAAAGCCCTAAAGTTAGACAACACTTTGATTGCAGTTTTGACTGGGTAAGTAGCAACAATATCTCTTCTTCTCAGGAAAATGAATATTCCCCTATTTTGCCCAAACCAACCATTGCAGATTTGAAAGGCCACCCCAGAATTTCTCTTTGTTTTTCAAAACTTTTTCAGAGAACAACCCACCAAAATATGTCAATACACCAAACTACTAGAGAAATACTGCTGAAAGATGGTGAGTGGAACTGAAGACCCAGAAAATAATTCCTCTAACATGTTAAAACATCTTCTGGAGGTGGTTGTGCTCTATTTGTAGCCATCCTGTTCAGCTTATGGAAGAAGAGAAAGAGAAAATTGATGCATCCTTGCCCTCCTGACTCAGGAGGAATGTCAAAGCTCTGTTATTAAAGACTGAACTGTCATCTCACAAACATTTCTTGAGATTCAAGGACTACCTGCAGTTGTCTTGAGCTGACATGGAGAATGAAAATGCCAGTTTATGCCCTGAGCCACTACAGAGATTCTTAGGAAAACTGTGTCAGTGCTTCACTTGCTGCAGTGGCACCAGTGCAGCTGAGCAGAGGGAAAGAAGAGGTAAAAAACAGGGACCTTCCTCCTCGGGGACCAGCAATGTGTCACACACACAGAGTAGGAGAGTGGCATTTCCAGTGGCATGTGCAACCTCTACATGGAGACACCTTAGTATCTATAACAGATCCTAAAGAATTTATTCTGCCAAAAATCAGGTATAAGACTTTGAACATACAAACATGATGGTGGATTTTTAATCTGTAGAAAATGTGCTATTTTCCTTAAAGTGACAAGAATGAATTACTTTGTAGCCTATAAAGTTATTAAAGTATTTGTGAAGTGGCTGATAGGGATGTTGCCTCATCAGTTCTCAACAGGACATTTGTAAAGTCAAACTTTACTTGCAGAGCACTTGTAAATTTAAAAACTCAGCTTTTCTCAGTGTGTTATGGAGAGCCTCACCACTGGACAGGGCTGGCAGATGCATGTCTACATTGGATGATTTAGAGAGGTAAAAGCACATGTTTGGGGATTTGGTTTGAGGCATAATTTCCACAGGATGAGATCTGCCATACCCATTATTTGTTTTACTTTTGCCAAGTTAGAAAAGTTTCAAGCATGATAACAACTCTTAGAGTTTACTCTGTTAAAACATTTACTTAACATCAGCAACACAGAGTGGATGGGGATTTGAGCAACCTGGGCTAATGTAAGGTGTCCCTGCCCACAGCAGGGAGTTGGAACAAGATGATCTTTAGGTCCTTTTCAACCCAAACCATTCTGTGATCCACTGAGCAGTCTCAGAATACAGGATTGTAGGGTTGTGGTGGAGTGTTTTTTCTGGGTTTATTTCATAGTTGGTCATTTGTTTTTTTATTCAGATTGTTATCAACTAGCTGCCTTTGAAAAAACCCACTAATTTATAGATTTTATTAGGGCATATTTATCCAAGTTGTTATGGCAATGGTACATTAGAAATCAAATGAAATATTTGTTGGCGTGACAAAATTAATTGTTGCCTAAGGTCTGGAACAAACAACAGTAGAGATAATATGCCACTAATATGGCTTGTTTGAAGTGACAATACTGTATCAATTAGTCTGGGGCTATGGTATGCAGCCTGCCTAAACTATTTAAGTTATGCTTGGGGATGTGAAACTTTACAGTCTATGTCAGAGAAAAAAGGGTGGACTTATTGAGCTAATGAGGAGCTAGAATTTACCATTTCTTGTAATAATATATTCACTTTCTTGTCCAGAGTTTTGTACTGTTGTTTCCTTCTTTAACAGAGAACATGAACAATATTTTTGTGCCTCCCACAGAAACAGCATTATGGAAGTCTATTTTTCTTCCAGGTATAAAGTGGACTAAATTAAGTTTTGACTGAACCTAAGATAAGCTTAAGTCACAGGGTTCCATCCAGGCATCCAGCTCACAGGAAAGAGTTGCAGGGTTTCAGATCATTGCCTGAAAGCCCTTTCTTTCAGATTCCTGATCATTTCTCCATTTTGGGCCTTCTTATAATCAAAAATTTGTTGCAGGGTGATCTCCTAACTAAGGGATACAGAATCACTGAAGTTTAACTCTGCAAAGAGAAAACAAAGGCCAGGACAGCCCTCTTTTGGAGGGATTCAGTCGGTGTATTAGTCTTGGCACAGACCTTTGGAGAGGAATTAATTTCATCTGTAGTATAGGACATAAATCTCTCCATAACCAACATCACAAACACAACTCATAGATGCTATGGAAGCTTTTTACCCTTCACATTCAACACAGACAGTGGACAAACTCAAGTCCCCAAACTTGGGAGGAGAACTGTGCTTCTCATGTGAAGCATCCGGAAAGCTCGGAAAAGTGCCATGAGTAGAGTTCCCAGCCCAGGTGTGAGAATAAAGCATTTGGAAGATAACAGCTAACAGATCTGCGCACTACCAGTCCTGTGCCATTCTGGGTGAAACTCCAGTGTACCCTGCCCTAAAACAGACCTCTCAGGTAGCAAACAAACACAAGCTACTCTGCACTCCTCAGGTCTAAGCAGCAGCACATCCTTTTCATGCCCGTGTGCTACAGAACGGAGACTTCAGGTAAAGCCATTGAAGCTTGAGAGCTTCACACCCCTTCCAAGTTCAGTGAGTCCTCACAGAGACTCCACAACTGCCCCAGGAATAACAAACAGCGGATAGGCACACAGTGCCTGGAGGTCCCTTGTATCTACAGCTCCTGTTGTCCAACCATTCTGCAAAAACTACTTCTGCACTTTTGCTTGGTGTGACAGGAGGGTGTGGCAGTGTGAGCCACATCTGCAGGAGAACACATTTCAGTGAAAGTCTCACTTTTCCTGCGTTTTAACCCTTGGTCCTGTGGAATAAAGGCATACATGTGATCCACGTGCTTGCTACTGTGTGTTATCTTAGCTGACAGTGATAGTTGTTGACATGAGATGCATTTTGATATGAAAACACCAAGGTTCTTATCTGTTGCCCAGAGAAAACACCTTCTCCTTGCAAAATTCCCTGTTTTTATTGGCCATACCAGGCTTCAGCTGAGCCTTGTAAAGGAATGGACTTTTTAAAATGTGTACATTCAAAACCAAATATCATCTGTTAGGAAAAAGACTAATAAATACAATATAATATAAAAGATTTTGGCCTACAAGTATGTGTACAGAGTTGCTGTACACAGTTATATTCCACCCAATCCCAGGAAAATGCAAGTTTCATTTTGATTATGTTGTGTGCAGACATAGTGTGTGTATTTACAGCATAATGTAGTCACCAAATGCAGCTTTGATACCTTATAGGAACCTTTAATAAGACGCCCTAATTTTTGTGCCCATCCACCAGGAATGTGCTGCCAGGAGATATCATATTTACAATATAAAAGGGGACGTATTTTAGATTTGTCCCAATTAACCTTGTAACGAGATGTATTGGAGTGCTTATTAATGACAGTAATGAGATGCAGACAAGACAATGTATAAAACATCATTGGCATATAAATTAAATTCATATACACAGATACCTTTATGCACTGGACATGAAGGGAAATTATTAAGAGGCAATTTTGTAGGGAAAAAAGGCTAATTAGGAAAAAATTCAATACTTTTCCTAGCTTGTATCCATCAATGTTAGAAAACTTGTTTGGCCACTGACTGAGGAATTGTTCCGACTACATTTACTGTTCAAGTTACAAAACTAATTTTGTGATGGTTCTTTTGGAAGTATTTACTACAACCAGCAAATATCCATTATCTCTAAACTATGTATTGCTCTCTTTAATTTACCCTGGTTTGGATGCATGATTTAGAAATGCATCTTCTCTCTCCTTTGAAAGCTACTCTAAATATAAGTTTATTTCTCATTGACATAAGTTTTAATGACCTTATTTTCAAAGACCCCACAAGTCTTAGATTTTGTAAGGCAGCATAAAGGCCCTAACTCTTGGTTTAGAAACTAACATTCCCATGGTATGGTATGTAGGAATTGTCCACTTAAAATATGCAGGTATACTCATATGAGTAAGGTTATTCACACACTCAAATGCTTTGTTGAACTATGGCCTAATTTTCCTGTTTTAGCATCACATATCTTCCTTAAAGCTATGGCTAAATTCCATCCACCTTGGAAAAATCTAAGGTGTGTCATTAGCAAAATGGAGACTTTAGAATGATTGTCATGACCAGCAATAACAACAAACTGATTACCATGCTGAGCTTCATAATAGCATTTCACTTTCTTTTCATTATTGGAATTATAATAAACAGATAAATTACATCCACACATACACAAACAGCTAGGTAAGCATGGCTGAAAAAGTCAGAAAATCACTTTATCAGGGGACTGATTGGATCTCAAAGGATACCAGAAATTATGTACAGTAAAAGTAATAGCTCATGCATGACTTATAGTGATCAGGAGAGGCAGGAGGCAACGGAATAAAGCTCCAGATACCTCAGAGTTGTTCCTATTATTACAATTGTATCCTGCCGTGTTACTTATTACTTCTTTAAAATACTAAATGAAGGAAAAGTACTTTTTTTTTCAGTGTTGTTTAACTCTGAAAACCACCACACCTCCTCAATAGCTTTAATCTCCTTTTTTTTTTTTTTTTTTTAAATTAGTTGGAAAGGGAGGAGGAATGAACAAAGACTGA
>NW_020955626.1:120896-123904 GCF_003031625.1 Empidonax traillii | reverse complement strand
TTTTTTTTTTTTTTTTTTTTTTTTTTTTTTTTTTTTTTTTTTTTTTTTTTTTTTTTTTTTTTTTTTTTTTTTTTTTTTTTTTTTTTTTTTTTTTTTTTTTTTTTTTTTTTTTTTTTTTTTTTTTTTTTTTTTTTTTTTTTTTTTTTTGTAAGAGAAAAATTTACTTTGCTGTTCTTGCTTCAGGTGTCACAGCCACACATTATTTTGTGGCAAGTTGTAGGTTTCTCTTTATCTGGAGTGCTACACACCTGTGCTTGGCACCTTGACATACAGCAGGCCAAAGCTTGGCCTCGTGATGAGAATCAGGTGGGCACTAATGTCTACTGATATTTCTTTACCTCTTCACTTTGGGTTTGTAGGAGTATTGCTCAGTCTCATTTCTTTTAGTAGAACAGAAAGCTCTGACTACCATCAGCAGCTTCCTTTAATATTCAGCTACGACCAAAAAACAGGAGATCCAGGAAAACAATTAGCAAGCAGTCTAATTGCAATTGATGAATTAAATGCCAGGAGATGAATGGCATGAGGAACCAAAATACGTGTTTCATAAATTCTATTTGGTAATTCAGGGATTTGTTTGTTCTTTACTTTGCTGCTGAAAAATCACAGCTACTAGGGGAACTAAGCATGAAGATCTTGCTACTGATCAACCAAAAAAAAAAGCTAAATTAGTAACTCAATACCTACTGCCAAGGGCAATACGTTCAACAGAGGATATGATAATGACAGATGAATACTCACTAAACTGACTCTCTGCAAAATGAGTGTACAGTGTCTTAGTTTCACTCATGATCGAGTCACTTTCCTTCCACAGCAGCTGCTTGCAGGTCTGTCAGTGAAAGCCAGTAGAGGTTTCCTGTCATTAATATGACAGAATCATCCCAATTTCCAGCTGATATCACTGGATTTTTATGGCTGTTCATGCCTTTTTCTTTCCTGCTCCTCCTTTGTATTTATTTTTTCCCCTGGGAATTTTGTTCTCTTCCTTTCTCTGTTTCCCCTATTGCTGTCTCTTGAGCCAACAGAGATTCCTACACCTTCTACATCCCTTTTTCACCTTTCACAAAGGTTGTTTTTTGTTCCAGGCAACAATGGAAATGAGGCAATGACAGCACAAGGTGACTTCATTCAGTCCAGCATCTTTCAAACGGATCCAAAACACAATCTGGTGATGAGCAACACAATTTCAGCACAAAGTAACAAGAAAAGACTGGTCTGGTGTGGGTAAGACTCATTCCTGAGTATGCAAAAGCACAACAGGAGGACGAGTTTGTGGACCTCTTGGAAGAGTTGATCTTCCATTAAGTGAGCAGTCAGGTACCTTATGACTGTCTTAACAGACCCTCAAATAGACATTTCTGCTGTCAGCCCTTATCAGGGATCCAGCACGGTGCCACAAGCAGCCAAAAAATTTGATCTCTTATGTACGCTGAAAGACCATAAGTATAAACCTGTCTCTGTGATTTTGCTTGGGATTGAAAAGTCCTGAAGCTGCTCATGGGCTTGGAATGGGGCTTGCTAGAATCACACATCAAGGCCCTTACTTAGGCATAAACGTTTCCTCACAAGCACAGCCCCAACCACAGCCATGCTTGCATGTAGCAATTCCTCACTGTACTCCAAGACTCAAATCAAACTTTCCCTTTAAGTTGACCAAGCACATTCTTAACAAAGCCATCAAACCCAAAAACATGCTTGCTAATTATTAGGAAAAAAAATTGTCCTCCATACTCCCAGGATTCTGAAATTACCAGAGACCAGTAAGCAATGTCTACCAGGCAGCACATGAAAGTACCTTTGTTAAGATTCTTTTTATTCCTTCATCAAATTCATTGTGTTTAGAAAGAATATTTCTTCTTATTTTCTTTTGGCAGACAAGCCCAGAACTAGGAAGCTTTTTTAACAAGGGCTAGCAAACAATGTAGAGCGTTGGAAAGAAACCATGTTTAGACAGGCAAACCATGGATAACAGCGATATTGAGTGTGTCAGGCAAGAGAAAGGAGGGACTACAAACTAATAATGACAGGGCTATTTATTACTGAATAACCAGCCTCTAATTTTAGAAACATAAGATCTCCTATTTTCTATTGTTCACTTTAATTAGTATTTTCCCTAAATAGTCTCCATCTTCCTATATGCTATTTATACAATTGCAGAGAAAATATAAAGTACATGCAATGTTAGCAGAACAGCAACAAAACATGCTGTGAGCAGTATGGGAGCTGTGCATTGTCTGGAGCAGGGACAACCCAAGGAATGATTTTGTCTTTCGCAACAGGACATTCTTGTTTCCTTGTAGAGAAAATGTTTGGCCTCTAATATCCTACCACAGCACTGCATCCCACAGACACAGAGTTACCAGCAGTAATATGAACTCAGTAAACAGGGTGAAGTAGGTAAATATTTATGTGCAGAACAGCCTTTAGCAGCTGGAGGAATCAGCCCTGAATTGGGCTCTCTCTCTTTAAAATTCCTTTTTTAGGTCTTTTTTTCTTACCAAGCTCACAAAATGCTTGGCAGTGGCTCAGAGACTGGTGCACTGCAAGGTACCCTGCCTTGCTGTTTCCTTGCACTTCCCTCATCTGCTGTACCACTTGTTTCTTGGCATAAGTAGGCAAGAAACCTGTGATTTAATGTGCAGGGACCCTCGGCTACGCCCTTCACTCACACAACAAAGGGCATTTGGGAAAGGGATATTTTCATCATGAACATACAGGGTTTGCCCACCCTGAGAGTACCTAAACACGTTGTTCAGAATTATGTTGTATTTCTCCTTCCTTTTTCTGTAAGATGGCACAAAGTTTTCTGCCTGATAGCAAGGAAGTCAGACAACCAGAAGAATGACTGTGCTGGGCAAAAGTGCTTCTCACCCCTGCTCTGCCTCCATCTCTAGGCACAAGCAGATGCCTGGACAGGAGAGCAATGACAGGTCAAGCTTATATAAAACTTCTTCCCTTAAATATTTTTTAACTCTGCTTTTTAGTCATGTGCAATATCAACCTGTATA
>NW_020955626.1:116738-120875 GCF_003031625.1 Empidonax traillii | reverse complement strand
AATTGTATCCTGCCGTGTTACTTATTACTTCTTTAAAATACTAAATGAAGGAAAAGTACTTTTTTTTTCAGTGTTGTTTAACTCTGAAAACCACCACACCTCCTCAATAGCTTTAATCTCCTTTTTTTTTTTTTTTTTTTAAATTAGTTGGAAAGGGAGGAGGAATGAACAAAGACTGAGTGGGAAGAGGAGGGAAAGGCAGCAACAGTCTCAGAAGGATTTAATGCAGTGAATCAGACAAGATGTAGAGATAAAGGACAGTCCTCCAAAACATCAGAGCCTGTCCCCTGCCTCGTTGCTCTCTGCAGGGCTGCCTGTGACTGTGCAGGGGGAAGGGACAGTGCTACTTGCTGTCCAGAGATGAGGGGCAACAAATCCTGACAAAGGTCAGGGTCACTCAGCACCTTAAGGGTTGTTTTCCTAAGATCTGTACAACTTCCAGCAGAAAAGGCCCAGACATTGATGTGAAGCAGCCTTTGCCCAAGGAGGCTATAACCCAAATGGGCAAACTAAAGAGGCCACCCTTGAACCCCCATTGAAGGGGAAAGGTCGAGTCTTCTGGGTCAGTGCACTGTAAAAGTCAGCAATCTACACTTTTACCACAGAGAATTAAGTTAAGCTCATGCAAAATCAGTATTTCCCACCTAATGCAACAGCTTCTGCTCAACGCAGGTTTGAAATCCGTGCTGTGAAGGGATGGGGAGTCCGTTCCCAGAGACTCTTATCCCACACTAGTGCCTCTTTTCTAAACTGGTGTGCAGTTTTTCAGGTCTACAAAACTTAGCATGTGATCACAGAATGTTCAGTATCGCACCATGTGCTGCTTGTTTCAAGTTCATCCTTTGAGCTGCCACAGGCAGGTTTAGTGGAAGCTGTTGGGGTTTTATGCTCCTAGGAGATTTTACTGCTCCTTCACTTAGGGCCTTAAATACGAGCTGATGGCTACTGTGCACAGTATCTTAACTTCTGCATTTTATTACACAGTATACACTGGTGAAATGATAAATGCAAAGCAAGGAATGACTGAATGACCTAAGTACTGGGTTGGAACTACCGAGGCTGCCAGCAGTGTATCTCAGCAGTGTCAAGCCACCTCTTCTCCCTCAACTGAAATAAATTAAACCCCGTGTAAACCACTATATGGGGTCTTTCACACTTGTCTTCAGAAAGAACTTGTTCATACGATCAAATCTGTTACCACAATTTGCTTTGGTTTGCTTTGGAGTTTTTTTGTTTGTTTGGTGGTTTTTTTTTTGTTGTTTTTTGTTTTTTTTTTGTAAGAGAAAAATTTACTTTGCTGTTCTTGCTTCAGGTGTCACAGCCACACATTATTTTGTGGCAAGTTGTAGGTTTCCCTTTATCTGGAGTGCTACACACCTGTGCTTGGCACCTTGACATACAGCAGGCCAAAGCTTGTCCTCGTGATGAGAATCAGGTGGGCACTAATGTCTACTGATATTTCTTTACCTCTACACTTTGGGTTTGTAGAAGTTTTGCTCAGCCTCAATTCTTTTAGTAGAACAGAAAGCTCTGACTACCATCAGCAGCTTCCCTTAATATTCAGCTATGACCAAAAAACAGGAGATCCAGGAAAACAATTAGCAAGCAGTCTAATTGCAATTGATGAATTAAATGCCAGGAGATGAATGGCATGAGGAACCAAAATACGTGTTTCATAAATTCTATTTGGTAATTCAGGGATTTGTTTGTTCTTTACTTTGCTGCTAAAAAATCACAGCTACTAGGCGAACTAAGCGTGAAAATCTTGCTACTGATCAACCAAAAAAAAAGCTAAATTAGTTACTCAATACCTACTGCCAAGGGCAATACGTTCAACAGAGGATATGATAATGACAGATGAATACTCACTAAACTGACTCTCTGCAAAATGAGTGTACAGTGTCTTAGTTTCACTCATGATCGAGTCACTTTCCTTCCACAGCAGCTGCTTGCAGGTCTGTCAGTGAAAGCCAGTAGAGGTTTTCTGTCATTAATATGACAGAATCATCCCAATTTCCAGCTGATACCACTGGATTTTTATGGCTGTTCATGCCTTTTTCTTTCCTGCTCCTCCTTTGTATTTATTTTTTCCCCTGGGAATTTTGTTCTCTTCCTTTCTCTGTTTCCCCTATTGCTGTCTCTTGAGCCAACAGAGATTCCTACACCTTCTACATCCCTTTTTCACCTTTCACAAAGGTTGTTTTTTGTTCCAGGCAACAATGGAAATGAGGCAATGACAGCACAAGGTGACTTCATTCAGTCCAGCATCTTTCAAACGGATCCAAAACACAATCTGGTGATGAGCAACACAATTTCAGCACAAAGTAACAAGAAAAGACTGGTCTGGTGTGGGTAAGACTCATTCCTGAGTATGCAAAAGCACAACAGGAGGACGAGTTTGTGGACCTCTTGGAAGAGTTGATCTTCCATTAAGTGAGCAGTCAGGTACCTCATGACTGTCTTAACAGACCCTCAAATAGACATTTCTGCTGTCAGCCCTTATCAGGGATCCAGCACGGTGCCACAAGCAGCCAAAAAATTTGATCTCTTATGTACGCTGAAAGACCATAAGTATAAACCTGTCTCTGTGATTTTGCTTGGGATTGAAAAGTCCTGAAGCTGCTCATGGGCTTGGAATGGGGCTTGCTAGAATCACACATCAAGGCCCTTACTTAGGCATAAACCTTTCCTCACAAGCACAGCCCCAACCACAGCCATGCTTGCATGTAGCAATTCCTCACTGTACTCCAAGACTCAAATCAAACTTTCCCTTTAAGTTGACCAAGCACATTCTTAACAAAGCCATCAAACCCAAAAACATGCTTGCTAATTATTAGGAAAAAAAATTGTCCTCCATACTCCCAGGATTCTGAAATTACCAGAGACCAGTAAGCAATGTCTACCAGGCAGCACATGAAAGTACCTTTGTTAAGATTCTTTTTATTCCTTCATCAAATTCATTGTGTTTAGAAAGAATATTTCTTCTTATTTTCTTTTGGCAGATAAGCCCAGAACTAGGAAGCTTTTTTAACAAGGGCTAGCAAACAATGCAGAGCGTTGGAAAGAAACCATGTTTAGACAGGCAAACCATGGATAACAGCGATATTGAGTGTGTCAGGCAAGAGAAAGGAGGGACTACAAACTAATAATGACAGGGCTATTTATTACTGAATAACCAGCCTCTAATTTTAGAAACATAAGATCTCCTATTTTCTATTGTTCACTTTAATTAGTATTTTCCCTAAATAGTCTCCATCTTCCTATATGCTATTTATACAATTGCAGAGAAAATATAAAGTACATGCAATGTTAGCAGAACAGCAACAAAACATGCTGTGAGCACTATGGGAGCTGTGCATTGTCTGGAGCAGGGACAACCCAAGGAATGATTTTGTCTTTCGCAACAGGACATTCTTGTTTCCTTGTAGAGAAAATGTTTGGCCTCTAATATCCTACCACAGCACTGCATCCCACAGACACAGAGTTACCAGCAGTAATATGAACTCAGTAAACAGGGTGAAGTAGGTAAATATTTATGTGCAGAACAGCCTTTAGCAGCTGGAGGAATCAGCCCTGAATTGGGCTCTCTCTCTTTAAAATTCCTTTTTTAGGTCTTTTTTTCTTACCAAGCTCACAAAATGCTTGGCAGTGGCTCAGAGACTGGTGCACTGCAAGGTACCCTGCCTTGCTGTTTCCTTGCACTTCCCTCATCTGCTGTAACCACTTGTTTCTTGGCATAAGTAGGCAAGAAACCTGTGATTTAATGTGCAGGGACCCTCGGCTACGCCCTTCACTCACACAACAAAGGGCATTTGGGAAAGGGATATTTTCATCATGAACATACAGGGTTTGCCTACCCTGAGAGTAACTAAACACGTTGTTCAGAATTATGTTGTATTTCTCCTTCCTTTTTCTGTAAGATGGCACAAAGTTTTCTGACTGATAGCTAGGAAGTCAGACAACCAGAAGAATGACTGTGCTGGGCAAAAGTGCTTCTCACCCCTGCTCTGCCTCCATCTCTAGGCACAAGCAGATGCCTGGACAGGAGAGCAATGACAGGTCAAGCTTATATAAAACTTCTTCCCTTAAATATTTTTTAACTCTGCTTTTTAGTCATGTGCAATATCAACCTGTATA
>NW_020955626.1:114849-116686 GCF_003031625.1 Empidonax traillii | reverse complement strand
ACAACCAGAAGAATGACTGTGCTGGGCAAAAGTGCTTCTCACCCCTGCTCTGCCTCCATCTCTAGGCACAAGCAGATGCCTGGACAGGAGAGCAATGACAGGTCAAGCTTATATAAAACTTCTTCCCTTAAATATTTTTTAACTCTGCTTTTTAGTCATGTGCAATATCAACCTGTATACCTCCAAGAACTTTTCCATCTCATGGAAAAAGGTTTCCACAGACTCATGGAAGCCCTTGGCATTTACAGGGGTTTTGCTAGGAGATTCTCATATACAAAAAGCCACATTTTTTTGTATGCTTGAACTCAGCATGTGCTAAATTACTTTTATCTCCACCTATCATGCACTTGCTTTCAGGGATTTGAAAGCAAATTTCCTTTGGACTACAGCAACATATTTTCTATGCATTCTCTAAAAGTGCCAATGTCCTCGCTTACAATGCTAACTAAAGCCAAAAAAGGAAGCCAGAGGAAACGGAGGTGGCAAATCTAAAGGTGAATACAAATCAGAGAGATCTGGCCCCCTCCCCTCATTTCTGTTTGAGATCCTCCTACAGCAATGAATTTTTAAAAGAAATAGGTAGGTGAAGCTGCAGGTCTGCTCATTTGGGCCAGCTCCCCACCCCACACAACATTTTCATAGGGAATGCATGAATAACAGTTTTGACACTATCAGCTGTAACAAATAGTTACAGGAAAGGGGAATTTGATTCATAACACGGGGGGCTCTGAAAGAGGCTCCAGCTAAAACTAAATTTTACAGATCAATGTAAAATGCTGCCTGTTTCTGAAAAGAATTCAAACTCAGATATTTAAATTTAGTACATCTCCAAGTCTTCCAAATGCATGTCCCAGGAGGGGAAAACAAATAAATAAATAAAATCTGTCAGAGTGGTGTAGATCTCAGCCTAAAAGGCAAGGTGGGATGGTTTTAAACTAAAAGAGGAGAGATTTAGATTAGGTATTAGAAAGAAATTGTCCCCTGTGAGGTGGGGGAGGCCTTGGCACAGGTTGCCCAGAGAAGCTGTGGCTGCCCCTGGATCCCTGGAAGTGTCCAAGGTCAGGTTGAACGGGATTTGGAGGAGCCTGGGCTAGTGGAAGGTGTCTCTGCCCATGGCAGGGGGGTAGACACAAGATCTCTAAGGTCCCTTCCAACCCAAACCATTCTATGTTTCTATAATAAAGCACCTTTCCCTGGGCTGCTCGACCCCCCAGACCCCCCTGCCTGCCTGTACTCCTGAGGGTTTTCAAGAGAGCATTTCCCACCGCCAGGACCAACTGCAGTTGGCTGCTCATCCCAAAGTGACAAGAAAGCAGAGAAAGGCAGTACATGATGGGATGTTTTCCCCTTGGGCAGGGCTGAGACTCATATAAGGACTCAGGCATCTTCCTTCATTGACAGACTCGCTTCAGCAGTCGCCAAAACTGCACTGCTTCTCCTCGAGAGCTGGCAAAAACCAGCTGAATATTCAGTTTCTGTTGTGTTGTGCCATGATCCTCTACGAACTATTGGTGCCAAGTTTTAAGCAGCTCCATGTGCAGCGTTTTGTAAATCACTTCCAGATATGCAAATAGCATCATTAAAACATTTGCATATACCCGTAAGTTTCTACTCCAGGTCCATATGCCCAGGCTGTGGAAGAGGGCAGAAAATAACACCTCAGCATGGCATGAGGTAGGTACAGGTGCAGAGGGTGGGGAGCAATGGGAGCAGAGAGGTGCAAGAACATCTCTGACTGCCCTGTGGGAGCTGCTCCAAGAACTAAAACCAATTTTGCAAATGAGAAAAATGCAAAACATACCCCCTATGCTCTGGGCAAGGAGCAACTGGCATGAGC
>NW_020955626.1:34252-114609 GCF_003031625.1 Empidonax traillii | reverse complement strand
CTCAGCATGGCATGAGGTAGGTACAGGTGCAGAGGGTGGGGAGCAATGGGAGCAGAGAGGTGCAAGAACATCTCTGACTGCCCTGTGGGAGCTGCTCCAAGAACTAAAACCAATTTTGCAAATGAGAAAAATGCAAAACATACCCCCTATGCTCTGGGCAAGGAGCAACTGGCATGAGCGGAGGGTGTGTGACATCTCTGGTGATGGGGGTACAGACACACACAAAGGTGGAGCTTTTTAACCACTCATCCCACTCACTTAAATACTCTCCCACTCTTCTAGACTTCGTAGCATCAAGGCTTCCTCAGCTAATAAAATGCAGCCCTGAAACTTGAGGGATTGTTTGGGGGAAGAAGCAAACCACCCATATGCAATCTGGAGAGTCGCTGCAGGGGTGGAGACCACGAGGACCTCCGAGGAAACGAACAGCCTGGGGTGGCTTAGATTTGAGAATGGGAGTCAGACAGGGCATAGGAGAGCAGCTCTCACACACATAAAAAGCTGCTGCTGAGAAGCAGGGAGGAAACTATTTTCCATGCTCATTGCAGATAGGAGAGGCAGTAATGGGATTAAATTGAAGGAAGAAAGATTAAGGTTAAACATTAGGGAAAATTACTGAACAATGAGGCTAAGGAAGCAGAATAGATTGCTTGGGGAGGATGGAGAGACTCTCCCCCTGGAGGTCTTAAAGAATAGATTAGGCAACTGTCCATCAGATCTGACAAGTACAGGTGATCTTGCCTTAAGGTGGAGAGATGGAGAAGAAGGTCCCTTGGGACCGACACCTGCCCTGCAGTCTGGGGAGATAGGCAACATATAAAACATATCTATTCATAGCTATCATATCACAACCTGCAAAGATATTTTAAATAATTTTGTAAAACTACTTAAAATATAGTCAGAATTGTAGCCCTCCTGGAAAACAAACAAACAAACAAACAAAACAAACTTACATACACTTTTACTAGAGAAGCTCTGCTAATTGTTTCACAGCCCTGATTTTAGTTTTCACCAGTTTAGGTTTTTGTAACATCAGTTGTTCTCCGATGAAATCCTTGGGATTTCTCGAAGCAATAAAATGCCGACTTTGACAGATTACAGTTTCTAATAGGAACGTTTTCATTAATATTTTTTCTAAAAGGAAAAGCATCAGGAAATCGTTTCAATGACTAATACAGTTGGGAAAATCCTATATTTTTTTTAATTTCATATTTCCCTCAATCATCTTCAATAAATGCCAGTTACATACTTTATTCACTGAAGTAATAAAATAGAAAAACAAGCTGGAACTGTCAAATTATTTGATGAAAAACTATCTCTTAGCCCAGCTCTATAGTGAAATGTGTATAGTCATCCTGTAAACCCTTCAACACATGCTTAAGCCCATAATGTTCTTGATTATCTGGTCATAATGCCTTATCCCTAAAGTTTCTATAACAGGCATATTCAATAAAATAAAGTGGGAAAAGCCACTATCAAGAAAAGGGAAGCCAAACTGCACTGTATGTGTTCGTAGAAAAAATAAATAACCTTTTTCAGCTTCTTATTCTCCCCAGATCCAGAGCTGTTACAGAACTGAGTATTACTAGCCATATTTTTGAAGGGTAAACCAAGCCTGTGCAGCTCACCCCGTCCTACACAAGGAAGCTGAGTCTGAAGAAGAAGCTGTCAGAGATTTTGGATGTGTTTAATTCAATGAGAATTTTCCATCCACTCCCATGAAGCCAAGTTTTCTCCCAGGATCTGCTGTTGCTCCAACAAGTGAGGCGTGCTGTCATGTGGCTTCCCTTACTCAGACATACAGACCTAACACAGATGAGTCTATTTATGGATGATTAGAAATAAATCTACAGAACAGAGTTCTAGAGAGAAGTACAGGAGAGATTTGCCAGTGCAAACAGGTGCAGAACATCAGCTGGAGGGGGGACCTGTGCTGCAAAATTAAGCACTTTTGGTATTTGAGATAAAAGCGTAAAACAGTTTACACTCTGTGTGTAAATGATCACAGAATCCTAAACAGGCTAGTGAGGCTAATTTGGGGCTTGGATGTTCACATGGAAAAGGCTGTCAGGTTTACTGCAATCCTCATTAAACAGCAGCAGTGACTAGTGTGGCCTCTGCAGACCACCTCCCCTGCCTGTGGAGAGAGCACTGAGCATACATTGGATTCTTTACACAGAATCATTTTTATTGTCCAGTTACAGCAACTGAACCAATAAGATATAAACAGACCCAAAATTCCCACTGCCAACTTTATAAACCCAGCTTTAACCTTGGTCACAAAACACCCCCAAAAGAACCACTCCTGCCTGGCATTAACTCATTTACATCAGCCCACTGAAGAAAATGCATCTTTGTACCAACCTGCAGTAAAGAACACCTGCTCCAGCAACTCAGCTCAAAGGCAAACCACTGCCCTCAGAACAACAAACCCACAACTGCCAAGGTGAAGATACCAACCCACTGCCTCACAGCAGTATTTCTACCCAGGAGGCACACACTGTGGACAAACACATTTTTCTTGTCTTAAGACTTCCAGACAATAGGAAGGAGCAAAAGTGATAACAAGCCTGAAAAGATAAGGCTGAATTCTGAAAGAAGGGATTTCAGAAAGTTGGGTGCCCCCCTTCTTCACCCCTGCAAGACAGGGAAAGGTGCAGGGCCCCCCAGCTGACCTGCCATACCTTTCCTCTTTAATCAGACCAAAATATTTAAATAGGGGAATAGCAAAAACGCATCATTAAAAAAGCAGGACACGCTAATTCTTGAACAAAAAATACATAATTCATAATAAAAGTTCCCAGTTTGTCAAAGACTTTAAATTCCTAATTGCCCCAAATTCTTTGTGAGCCATGTCCTATATGACAGGTTCAGTATGACATATCCCTGCAGGCCAGCACAACCTTCTGCCTGCACTAACAGGTCTAGTGGATAGCAAAAGGGATTTAGGATTGGCCTTTTAAAAGAAAACACGATTCAGATTACTCATCTAAGAGCACCAGTTATGCAAGTTTCTGTGTCAAAAGAGTTTCTGGAGAAAGAGTGATCTGTGAAAACAACATTATAATTTGTTCTCCAGTTAAAGTAACTGTAGGACTAGGCATGTTCTCTAAGGGTTTGGTTTTGGTATGAAACATGGTCAGCCAGCAGAAGATTTGGTTGTGAAGGTCTGACCAGGCCCTTCCAGAGATGGAATATGTGTGGAAATAGCCCAAGGGAAACTTGGCTATGACTGGTTCCTTCACCAAGAAGTCAACATTTAAAGCCTGAGGTATTTGGTAGAGCTTGGCAGGGAAAACATCAGTGTCATGCTGGTTTTGAAAGAAAATTTTTATTGTGTGCAGAATGGAACCACCACTCCTGCATCTCTGTGGTGGGACAGAGAGGAAGACCAGTGTGTGCCCTGTATGTGATTATAATAGAGGCCAGTTTTGAGGCTGAGCTTGTCTTTGCTTTGAGATGCTTGGGGAAACATGAATCACTGAAGACCTCACAGAAAAAGATACTAGAACAGGTGGCCATCCAAAGCTATGAAAAGATGAATTTCCAGCATGGAAAAAAGTGCTAAAGGAAGCATGATTACGCCAGGAAAAAACATCTTATTAGAAACAGATTTGTTAAAAACAACCCTAATTTTAAAAAGCACATTTCAAAAGTGCTGCAAACATCTCAAAAGTTTAAAAGGATTATTCTTCTTGTTCTCCATACATTACCATATCACTTAGCACAGAATAAAGACCCATCAGTTTAATTATACAGCTAAAGACAGGTGGTTGTTGTTGTTTGCTTTGATGATGATGCACTGCAACAATAAACAGGCCTGTTATTTCTATATTAGCATATGGGTTCTTTCTTTGATGATACAACACCTGTGGTTACAGTGTATGTTGAACCGGAAAAAATACCTCCTGGAAACATCTCCACAGACTTAAGATTTTGAATTTGGAACAACAAAAGTTCTGCTTGAATCCCCTGTTGTTGGAAGGAACAGCAATTAATTATCAAAAAAGCAACCAAAATACTGCCATCAATCCTGCTGACAAGAGGTGCTGGTGGTTCCAGTGGACAGGGACAATTATGCCCATATCACAGGGCAACAGACAACTTCTGAATTACAATTACACCAAGAAACTCACTACAAGTAGCACAAATGAATACCACTGAAAAAAATTATCAGGACTGGCTTGAAACATATGTTGCACTAGCGCTGGGGGGAAATAAAACATACACCAACTTTAGAGAAGGTGTCTGTCCAGGCAAAAACCTTACATATTAAAAAAATTCTGCACTTATAGAGCAGTTTCTTTTGCAAAGAAAACACACACAAAACCCCCCAAAATAAAAATCTCATGCTGCAATAACTACTTTTAGAACTGTAGGAAAAAGTGTCTAGTTAGAAATTTTTCAAGTGCAAGTAGAAGAAATGCAACCTTGAAGTTTTTTTCTGATGAAGATAGTCATGACCATGCTGACAAATTCATCAAAAGAGGATGATCAAAGGGTCTTTGCAAGCTGTGCTGCAACTTGAGCAAGCACCACTAGGGCAGATGGGCAGGCCAAGGCAACTCATCATCTACATCATTTACATCATTCTCAGGCTCTCTCTCACTGGCAATGCCATTTGCAGAGGATTCTCTTCATGTAAGTCCATTGCAAAATGGGGAGATTGAAAAGGAAGATTAAAGAAAAAAAATCAAAGCAAAAAAAATTACAAAATAACTGGAAAAAACCTCCCATCCTTTGAGGTAAACTGAAACAAGACACTGCTTGATATTCTAATACCAATATTTTACTATCAAACAGAATGAAAGTCCTGGATATTTACTGTAGTGGTTAAATTGTCTTCAGTAAGAGGTAGAGGAGGTGGCAAACCCTAAATGAGCAGATCTGTAAGACCAACTGAAATCACTTGGCCCTTCTTTGTGTTAGAAAAACCTTGGGTGAACAGAAAAATGACTAAATCACAGTCTGTACACAGGAAATGGGGAAGAAATATATAGGAATAAAATTGGAAGGCGATAATTAAAGAGATGTGAAGAAATCCTATAAATATAGATTCAAAGATGGAAAATTCAGCAAACAAACTTCAGTAGTTGGCATTTCTTATTCTCAGTCCAGGTTTCCTTCCATCAGTGGATCTCAAAGCAGTTTACAAATATTAGTTGATGAAATTTGTTCTTCTGCCAAGTTCCCATTGACAAAAATCACATCTGTTAATGCAACTAAGTACTGGAATAGAGTTTTAGTCAGGAATATTTGAAAAGCTTTTGGATGTTCAGTTTCAAAATATTATCTCCAAAGTTTTCTAAAGTAGCTGACCTGAGAAAGGAAGGCTTTCAGGCTGCTCTTAAAAAGTACAAGATCCATCTACAGGGAGTCTGCATCAATCCTCCAGTGTCCCACTAAAATACAAAAGTACCGATCAGTGAGATCTCACATGAGATAAACCTAATGGTCCTTTAATTAAGTCCTTACTGGTTAGATATGAAATAGATGAGCTTGGAATTACAGAATGCTTTAGGTTAGCTGGTCACATCCTCATTTGCTGTAAATTGGTATCCTCACTGATTCCAGCAGGGTTCTAATACTTTATTCCAGTTGAATATCAGAACAAATATCACTTATGAGTGTCCCTGTTATTCTCATAGCACAAACAATTTAAAAGTCACTCTTTCACCAAACTATTTTAGATAGCCAGTGTTAAAACAAAAAAAGACACACTATAGCCTAAAGGGGCATAATAGTATTCTGTGATTATGCTATCTTGACATCATTTACCACTTTTACTACAACCTCCTTTTTTTTTTCTTCTGCCATGTTCCCATTCTTCCAGAAAATAAAATCTATAATATGTAATAATTTAGAATTAATATCTTGATTCCCTAGATCCTTTAATGAATTCAAATGCACCTAGGGAATCCAACCAAAGACATCTGTTCATGAATAGTGAGAATTATTACCAAGTCCTGGTGGAGACGGCAAGATGCCATCTCTTGCTGAAGTACCTCCCAGCTGAGAAATCAACTGTCTCCTGGCTGAATTTTCTTGTGTCAAGGTTTTACCGTGTTATGCCTCTTGGGATTGCTTACTAACAAGAGCTCCCTCCCAAACTTTTAAGACCCCCAGAAAGAAGGAAGATAAGCCCGGCGTTCTTTTTGTTGTACAACTACACATGCGTTCTACCTTTATCACATAAAATAATGATGGCCTCAATTAATACTAATTACTACTCCAAAGTTTCGCAAATCCCTTTTTAATCATCTTTGGGTTTAACTGATTTACCCTAAACCCCTCTGACTGCCAAAAAATTAACATTTCATTAGACATATCATAACCTAGTCCCTATTCTCCAAAATCCAACCCATCTGGAAATATTCTACCTCATCAAATGTCAGACTTGCACAGTATAATGGAAAACTATTTTTATTTAAAAACTGCACATACATACACATAGAGAATGTGATACTGCTATACTTATAGATGGAGATCCAGAAATATCACCACACCCACATCCCACCCACCCCTCACTACACTCCAGAAGATGTCCAGTGCCTTCACCAGTTACCGTCTTACTTCTTCCTCTCTCTTTGCAAATCTTCTCTCCCCCTTCCAAACATCCATCACAGATTAATTTACCTCTACTGTCAGAAATGTAAACCATCAGCAGCTTGTTATACTGAAGAGGTTAAATGAAACTTTTGACATGACTTGTGTTTAAAATCCATCTTTAGCTGATGGCATGTCATCAGCTAGAAAATGTGTAATCAGGAGAGCAGACCTGAAAGTCTGAAAAGTCAGAGAATGCAAAGTTCTGGTGGAGGCTTTTCTTTCCTCTCTCTTTTTTTTTTTTTTTTCTTTAATTTAACAAGTTCTAAAATATATTTTCTATTTTTGGCTTCAAGTGTGGCTATGGTCTGAACAGTGACTGTGTAAAAATGGCACCTTCCTACTCAAAAGATCTGCTCCCTCTATGCATTCTGAGGGAAAAAAAAAAAAAAAAAAAGCTACTTCAGAAAAACTATGGACCCGATCTCCAGATGGATAATTAAGGTACGGGAATGCAACATCAGTTCAAGACCTGCCTCCGTGATTTTCCTTTGTAATTTGTTAGGCTCACAAAAATAATACACATAGAGGTGCACATATTTTAATATTTTTCTAAATTGTTGTTTTGTCTTTTATTGGTTTGGTTTTGTCTTTTTACAAGTTCCTGTTGTGCAGCTGTCAACAGGAAGGGATGATTACAACACTGGTCCACGTCTTGTTCACACACATCAGCATTACATACCAGCTCAAGAACTTATTGCCTAAACATGCATTTTGGCCGAGCCTTCATACCCTAAATGCCTGCCTTGGATCACTCTTATTGACAAAAGGTTTAGGTACAAATTGCAGCAAACTTCTTTACCTTTGGATCATGGTCCAAGCAGTAAAGCACGAGCACCTTGCTCCCTCACCATCAACACCCTTCTGCGTTCCTCACACTGATAGTATCATACATGAACAAAGCTGATTCACCCAGGGGGATGCAGGTCCACAGAGGCCAGTATATCTGCCTTACCCTCAGTGTGCAAAGCCACTTCTTTTAGCTCAGTCCACAGTGGTTCTTATGAAGATACTGAAGATCCTGTTTTGCAGCCAATAGCACAAAAAGTATACGGGCTCACACTTACAGGACACCAGCTCCACACATCTCCCCACTCCAGGAGCTCACCCTGCAGGATTTCTAATGAACCAGCAAAGACAAAGCAACCACAGAACCCCGAAAGACCTATTCCCATTGATTCCCAGACCACAGCCATCATTTAAGTCCTGCACAGCCTCCTCCCTGACCCCACTGGCTCACGGCCAAATCACCTCTAATTCATCCCTTGACCTGTGAAGTGCAGATTTAGGATGTTCAACCCTTGTTTGATATTATATTCATGTTCTGATCTGCCTGGTGTTTTTTCATGCTTTCTGACTCTCTTTTATCCGTAGTACTTTCATTCCCCACTAAATTATCCCAAAGTATTTCATTAAAATATCTCATCATCAGAGGTATTATTCTCCACTTTCTACCTCTTTTACCTCATAAGGATTGATTAAATCAGCATGATGGTAGTTGAGCAGTGTTTAGGACTCAGTGTGACCACATCTGATTTGTTCATAAAGAATTTTCCTTTCTCTGGATGCCAGAGGGGTGCAACTTGATGTTCACTTATTAGTGCCTTTTCTATTTAGAAAATCAGTTACTGAAATTGTTCCAGGTTAGTTTGTTTAATCAAAAGCACCAGATAAAATTAACACAATATTGACAGAAAGAGAACTTTAAACTCTGCAGCTGTGCCAGTATTAGGTGCTCACAGGTAATTCTTGCCGTCTCGTTGCAACTTGTGGCAAACTTGGGATAATAATACCTTAATAATAATAATACCTTAAATTTATATAGCAGTTGTTCTCCAGAGCTATCCAAAGGCCTTTTAGTGACTATATATAGTCATTACTTCACCTACCACCAAACTGTGGCTACCTTAGGGATAGAACAAAACACTCGCTTTCAGCTCTCTGAATCTTTTTAAGTGGGATTGGAAAGGCTAAAGAAATTCTCCATCGTTTCAGGTGAGCAGTTAAGTGCACAGGAGGCTGATCTCCAGGACACCATGCCCTGGTCCTGGTCAGTGTTTCCATACTTGGCTAGATGTCCCAAGTGCCAGGGATTATTGTGTTTTCTATGTACATAAAATACCAGTTGTCTCACTCTTAGTGATGTCTCAACCTGCAGCAAAAGCGTGAAGAGAGGATAGTACCCAGAGGACTAAATTATGCCTCAAACCCCTTAGAGTTAATGTCTTTTCCATCTTGTCAGTCCACAAAGCCATGCCTTCCCGATATTTGCAATTCCATATTTTCCGTGTGTTCAGTTATTTTCATGATAATTTGCACCAGAATTTGAGCCTTTCACCATGTGCTTGTCACTAACTGCCTTGCTGATAAAAGTGGGAAGATTTCATCTTGTTCCTAAGTCCCCGCTTGCAAAAATACCTCTTTTTCTGCATGCAAACAGCAGAATTTGTTGAGTGAGAAGCCTTATTTCTACATGTGCTCTCTCTCTCTCTCTTTCTCTCCCGCCCGCCACAGTCCCTACATGGCTACTCGGTTTCTTGGCTACAGCAGCCACCAGCAAGTTAACAACATGTCCCCCTACATGTTTGGCGAGGCTCCACGACGTATCTGCTGGCCCATTCTCTTGCTTGAGAAATGCTAAATAGCATTGCTGGCATTTACAAGCCTCCTTGCTGCGATGCCATCGGCCCAGACACTCCTTCCCCTCCCTTCCCTTCGGGTTCCCAAGTGGTGGCAGCAGCCAAGGAGGGTCGTGCCCCCCCTGTTCATGTGGTAATTCCAGCCTCTGGATTGAATGACCCTGCTTGCTGGAGGCCTGCTTCTGGATACAGTGATTTGCAGAGTAAGAAGGGTGGCCCGTGGTAGAGAGACCCCATGGCAAAAGTTTGGGATGCACCATGATTTACAGCACTTGCAGCTGGTGATCTGCCACAAGGAACCGCTTCAGCCATATGGTCTCTCTCCAGAAATAAACTCATTACACCAGCTAAATGCTGTTTCTGGTCATAGGGGAAACATTTATCCTCTCTGGAGAGATGCAACACACCCTGGGACACGGTAAGAAACCTGGGATCAGACCACCCAGCCGTTCCTACTGGGTGCCACGGTGTCACCCCAAGTTGGTCCTTGTAAAATCCCCAGTTCCTATTGTCTCATCACAAGGTCTTGCTGCCTAAGCCTTAATCCCATTTAGATGTGAGGCAACCAATGGAGCTGGAGCAAGGCTGTAATTTAGCCTTATATGGTGAGACTCAACCAGAGAACAGCATACTTAAGGCATCTTTCCCCACAATTGAGGCACATGCAATTAGATGACGGCAGCAACATTACAGCATTGGGAAAATGCTTGATCGTAGCTCTCCTACCTGTTGGAGCAAAGTCCCCATTAGATGTTTACAAATGGTTCATCAAAACAGGGCCCTAAGCATGTACATGGTACCCTTGGGAGACACTGCTGGCACCAGTTCAGGCGATGGCTGCATCTGTAATGTGCTGTGTTCACACTTCATGTGCTGTAGAGTGCAGGAGGTGGTACCAGACACTGCTGGCATTCGGTCCCATGGAGGTGCCATGAACATGTTGGGGCACCTGACGTTAGCAGTGAACTGTGAGTGTCACTGCAGGGCCAGCACTGCCTCTGAACAGAGAGAGAGCTGTATGATTAACTCTTAAAGGAAGGCTGCATTGTGCTCGAAGGTAATTTTACTCTGGCATTGATTTGAGGTGCAATTTGAAATTCATGACAATCTATGTAAATGTGCTTGTGACACTGAAGAGACACACAGTGCGGATTATGCGTGACATCTTAAGAGCACGCAGAATTTTTCATAAATACTTATACAGTGTCTGCCTTTTAGACATCCTGGACGTTCTCTGCTCTCAGGTTACATCCATCACATTTAAAATAAACCCCATGATTATATCAATACAAAAGAATTTAGTTTGGCTCCTAATTCTATCTGCAGATTTAATAGTCTTCTCCGTGCAAACGTAACAGAGAGTAAGATATTTAAGGGTCACAGGTACTGATCATCCATCTTTTAAAGTGGGAAATAGAGGAGGAAATGGAAATAGTGAGGAGGGGAAAGGAAACAAGAAAGGAGGAGAAAGCAGCACTCCCTCCTCAGCCTTAATATTCCCTCTGCATTGATGAGGTTGCCTGACCACAAACAGGACAGTGGTGATATTCTGCTGATCCTTGGCACAGCACAGCCTCCCAAATGTCAATAAAACATCCATGAAGGGGTAGGGACAGACACTGATGTCCTAAAGCAGACAGCATGCTGGCACTGTAGATAACCTTAAAGGGGTTAAATCTAAAACGAGTTACAGAAAGAGGTTCTTTCATGAGTGAGATAAACATGACTAACGCACTTTTACTAGAGACAGTTAAAAATAAAACCCTAAAGAAGAAGAAAAACCCGCATTCATTTTACACGACAGACACTATTATTTCTAGATATTTCAGATTCATTTGCAAGTTAGGAAAATTGCGGCTGGGGGAAAAAAAAATGTTAGCAATCCCATTTACAAGCAGAAATTCTACTGTGTTGAGTCATAAACTGCCCCCTTGCCTCAGCTATATTCCGCTCCGGAGTTAAATCTATCCCTGCGCTCTTTCCTCACCTCATTTAGCAGTGGGGATATCTTTTGGATTAATTAGAGCAATCCTCTCATTCAATAACAGCCAATTGTTTTCTGGTCAACCATTCTGCTTAATTGTTTTCTTTGATCCGTACAACCGCTGCTAATTTTTTTTTTATTTTTTATTTTTTACGCGTAATCACCGCACGGGTCCCCGGAGCGCTGCGCGGGGCGCGGAGCCCGTTCCCAGCCGCTCTGCACCGATCGGCGATGCCGGCAGAGGGCAGCCAAGCAGGAATAATCCCAGCCGAGCAGGGATGCTGGCTCCAGGTACTTCTCAGATCAAACAATTGGCCTCAAAACCTTTTTTTTTTTTTTTATTTCCTATCTTCCCCCCCTTCCCCCCTTCTCTTTTTTTCCCTCCCTCCCTCCTTCCCGACACGCGCATCCTCGGCAGGGCAGCTCGCTGCTTCCTTAACCAGCTCTCTACACCAGAAGAAGAAGAAGCACTGAACTGCCCGGATAATTAATGAGATATTTAAAAGAAAAATTTACTAGAGGGGAAAAAAACCTCCCACTAACACCCACCCTGAAAAAGAGACCTCTGGAGCAGTAACTGGTGTTTGCACAAGCTTCCAGTTCTACTGTGTGATGCCTTTCTAACGAGCGGCAGGAATGAAGTCTTGGGTTTTATCTTCAAATTATAACAGCAAACAAAGGGGGAATGTGTTTTTGCAGCGGAAGAACTGGTAGCTAAATCCCCTCAGGAGGGCTAAGAGCTAGGACTCAATCTTGAAAACACTCGTGCACAGAAAGATTGAGGCTTCTTTAGCCATCCTTCATGAAGTTACATATGGATATGGTTCTATAGATATTTATAAACAAACATACTTATAAACACATATATATACACATACAAAATTTGTTAATACTACTTAGTAAATAGAAATTTCTGATTCCTTAAAATTTGCGTGTGCATGTGTATAGTGGTAGAGATCCTTTTCAGGAATTTTTTTCCCTTTTTAAGGAAAAAACATATTTGAAACAGGATTTCAGCCATTCAGAAATTAACGTGATATACACAACAGCAAAAAAATACTAAAACATCACCTATATTAGGGGAAAACATTCAGAAAACTCGTAGGAAGTTACAGGGAAGAAGCTGAAAGGTTCTCCCAGTACAGATAGAAGGAGTTAGTGTGTGTTCCAACATATTTTACTTCAATAGGATGACTGCTTATGAAAGTTTCTTTTTCTCCTCTCCAGCTTCAAAATAAAAGAAGTAAAAAAAGAAAAAAAATCTTAGTCTGAGCCTCAGCAAACAACCTCCATCTATTCCCAAGATTTCTGCTCCCCAGGCTTCTGACCCTAGGGTTTTATCACGTAATTTTTTTATTTAGACAACCAAGCCCAGTCTTTGGCCCTATTTTGGCTGTCTTTAAACGCACTAAGGGTTTTTTGGGACCAAGATCTCACCTCTAACCCTGCTTTAAAGTGCCACCTATAGAGATGGGTACATTAAGCCAACCCACAACCTCCCTGGACAAAATGGGCACAAGGAGATACCCACACACACTCCTCCTGCATCTCACAAAGCAGAGACGGGCCATCATCACCCCTCAAGTGCCAGCCATGGATGCGCCCCTGATCTTGCAGCACCACAAAGTTATTGCAATATTTTGGCTAATTTTGTAGATAACGTCTTTTAGGTCATTTTACAAGTGCATCCCCCTATCAACTCAGAGAGGATGGTGATTGTTTTCTTTTTTTCACGGAAAGCTCTAAGCAACAGACAAAGCTACCGTCAAAAGAATGTTTTTACAGCAGTGGAAATAATCAGTGCAAGGCTAGTTTTGAAAACCTGCTCCTAAAGTGCTTGGAACATTAAACAATTATTTATGAACACTTGAAACATTAGCTGTTCCACTTGAAACCATTGGCAGGGCTTTAATAACAGCCCAAGCAATGCTCTGGAAGCAACACCAAGGACTCTCACTAGTCACAACCCCTTTATTTCATTCTTAAAGCCGCTGCTACTGTGCACCAAAATTAAAAGGTTTATCACTATGATTAAAACAAAATCTCATCACCAGCATGAGCATCTATTCCCTTCAATGCTGTGCTGTGACATTCCAGTCACTTTTTGACTGTTTGGCATGACTTTGCTTTTCTCTGCTTCTTCCTAAAACAAGTTATTCCTGTGGAAAGCTTGACTGGGGCACTGCCTGCCCTCTCTCCCAGGATTTGGGTGTATTTTCACATCAAGGAGGCACCAACTGACACCAGGTTAAATAGATTTCCTAATCAGGATTGCAAACTCTTTGACGATGCAAGTACCCTAAACTTTTATGAAAATAAAAATAAAAAACACTTCCTCCTGGTAAGAGAGGGAAAGGAGAATTCAATGACAGATTTCTCAGTAACAGGTAAGACCACTTTTACTGAAGTTTTCACATGTGCTTGTTCCTGCAGTCCACTTTGCCCAGCGGAACAAAAGCATTCAACCTTCTTAATTTATTAACATCAAGATGTTCCAACCCAAAGCAGAAGCCCATTACATGAGGTGCAGCACAGGCACAAGGCCCCATCCCCAGGAAGAGAAAGGAAAGGAAGAGATGTTCCCATTTTGCTGTGAGGAAAGAGAGGTACAGAGAGGCTGAGACCCAGGCTGGGAGGTGGGTGCCTGTCCCCTAGAAGGGAAACCCAATACTTCAGCAATGTATCTGTGCTCCTGGTCTGGTACTTCCAAGCAAAACACAATCCAAAATCCAGCATCCTAAACCTGCCCTACACAAAGACCCAAGGAGGGAGACATTTCCTGGCTTTAATTTAAACACACATTTTAGTTAAACAGTACTTGTCCAGGATGTGAGATATCTCTGGGCCTCCTCCTGGCTTGGGAGAACACAGCCTACATCACTCAGAGGCAGCCAATTACCAAGCAGGGCTCCTTTGTCATTTTTCATCTTGTGGTTATGATGCTGCTCACAATTAGATTTTGGGGTTTCTTTACACAGAGAGGGGTAGAGGCAGGCAGAGGGCGGAAAGGTGTTTCCCACTTCGACGATAAGTATGTTGGCTCTGCACTGAGGGAATCAAGCAGCAGTCACTTGACCATGCATGCTAAAACCAAGCCTAACCAAAAAGGCCACGTTTCACTGGATTTAGGGAAAAGCAGGCAGCACGGCGTTAAGAAATAACTGAGGCAGAAAAACAGCATAAAGAATCTGAAAGACATGAATGCCTGAGGAAATGCAGATTTTGGGGAATCTGTGAGTAAACAGGCATATGACTGACTGAGCCAAAATATATACAGGATTTCACAATATTTAAATCATGTATCTTTGTGTTCTTAAAAATAAATTAAAACTATACCAGTGCTTGCACATGGGGAACTGACGCGCGCTGGGTGCTGCTAAACCTGCAGCCGACGGCCTCATCCTGCAGCCTCCCCATCAGCAGGGCTGGGAGCCTGTGCACAGCCCCCAGGATCCTCACACCGACACCAGTGGGAGCAGGGGAAAACCAGTGGTGAGAGGCTTTAATCTCCCCCATGGAGAGCCCTCACAGCACCTGGGAATCACACAACAGAACGTGTGTTATCTGTGGTGGACCCCGTGCCCTCTTCTTAAGGTGGCTGTTAACTTGGGGAAGGTACTGTGGTGCCAGAGGAGCGGAAAAACGATTTGATCGTGTTCAGTGATATTGCTGAGAGCAACAGGGAAAGACATTTGAAAAAGTGGCTTGCAGTCATTTATATACCTCTTTCCACATGTTACCCATTTTTATTTTCAATAACCATGCATCAGCGCTCTTGCTGCATTACCTTATAACTCCTTCTCTTCTTTATGGTCCTTTGTGGACACATTTTCACCTACTTAAATCTCTGCATATCTACCAGGAAAAAAATGTGAGGCATAAACACAGGTACTCTGTCCTAAGTTATAAATATACTAGGGACATACAAATGTCATCATAGCCCTCAAATGCAGCTTCACCAGTTCCTGCTACAGAGACACATCGTTACTTGCTAGAAGTGCACCAGCCAGAATCTGGGAGGGTTCCTAGAACTGGTGCTCCTCTTTTACCCAGCTAATTTCTTACTGTGTGTTGATCTTATTAAATGAGCTTTTCTTCCCTTTACAGCTGTTTGCTGCTGTGCTAGTTTTCCCTAAAGAGGTATAGAAACTGCTTGGATCATATTGACAAACTGAGAGTAATTGTCTTGTCGCAACTCTGGAGTGGAAATCTTGGACTTACACGACTGCCAACAGTTTCTGAAAATTTACCAGAAGTTTGGCCCCCGAGATCAAAGGTGTTATTCTCATAAACCACAAATTTGCAAACAAAAGCTACCAATGTTTCCCTTCCTAGTTTGGATCCATTCACTCCTCTCTAAACCCCTCTGTCATCTCCTGGAGGTGTTGGACCCAACTCATCTTGCTCGTCCCTGACACAATTATATAAATAACAGGAGACTCTGCAAAACCTCTCAAGCTTCAAGTCAGCTGCCATTATTCTTGCTGACTTGGAAGAGATTTTGGATCCTTCCTGAATTATATTTCCTGAAAAGTGTTGACCCTTTCCTAGACACCTGTGGTCACCATGTGTAAGGAGGGCTCAGCATCTGGAAAGGTTGGTTCTTTGGGAGTCTGGCTGCAACTGCCACAGCTGGAGATGGCCTTGACTCTTGTGATAATCCCTACCCCAGCTTTAGACATGGAAAAGAAAATTGATAAATCTGAAATAGGTTTGGATTGAAAAGGCATCTTACAGCTGGTGTAGGACTCCTCTCAGGCACCTGTGAGCTTCCTGATACATAGAGCTCACACAGGGTACTTGTGAGTTAAAAGATACTCCATTTTCAAGATGTCTCTCTGGTCTCATTATCACATTGAGTAGAAACATTGCTTCACGTTTCAGCAGGACTTGAGGAAAACACACTGCAACAAAGGGCTAGATTCTTTACCATTTTTTGTGTCCTTTCTTATGCAATTCCTGCAAGCAGATGAAGCTGGGAAATCCTTGCACCTATGAGCAGTCCAGTAAGGAGAGCTGAGATTTTTGCAGATTGGTTGAAAATGCTGGGTAAATCATCTACACAGCAACCAGAACTACCTTCTGTCTATTCATATTCCACGTCCTTAACACTGCCTTCTGTAGGTTTTCCAAAAGGGATGGACTGAAAATGCAAAGGAGTGGCTGTGCAGCAAACAGATTTATCAATGATTTCATCTACAGTCCAGAAATACCAAAGAGCTTTGCAAATCAAAATGTTATCATACAATCTTAGACCCAGGGAACTTGCCACACAGAACTGATAGTATATGGTAAAGAAAAGGAATGAATAAGATGCTCAGGGTGAAGATGCATAGAATAAATTTAAATATTTCAGGACCCCAAGCTCTAGCTACGGTTCATCTCTTTCCCAGTTATTGATCAAGCTGTAACTTACTAGTTCTTTATGAAGGAGACAAGACTATTATATTACTATGTATGTTTGAGAAATGAAAATATCACCAACATATGAAGTAGTTGCATTTCCAGTTATGAAACAGGCGTTTGACTCCTAAGAATGCTGGAGGCTGAATAAAGGTTAAAAACTCAGAAATAATATTGTTCCTGCAACTTTTGCAAAAATCTTTGAGAGATGAATTTAGCAATATGTGGCTTTTAATGGTGTTACATTAAACAGCAGGATTTCCATATGGCGTGAATCTGCTGAATTGTATCGAAGATGGGGATTTTGTTCCAAATTTCTATGGCATTCTGTGATTGTGTCATTAGATACCCGCAAGCCTTTGCTACAATGAAGAGTACAGAATGTGCCAAGTAAAACAATCTTGAGTGTGCCTTCCAAGGGAAAATACTGAGACTAACGCTTAAAATTCCCTAGCCCCATTTTCTTTGAAAGGCAGCGAGTTCTCTTTGTTAGAGAAGGGTTAAATGGAAATGTGTCATTTTCATAATAATAATGTGTTTTATATTGAAATTTGTTCTTCGCGTCTTTTCTTTTCAGTATAAGTGTTGGTGTGTATGAGTGATATGAGGATAAGTTTGTGAGGGCAATTACCCATTATTGTTGAGTAGCTGAGTAGTCCCCTGAGCAAACTCATGCATAATTTGTTTGTTCATAAGATACTGTAGAGCTGAGGCTGCAGTATCTTGTATGCCCCAGCTTATGGGAAAATGGAAGCTTTTTCCCACTACTCTGCATTTCTTACCCTATTGTTTGAACTCTGATCATCCTTCCTGCCCCTCTATTATGGGCACCTTTGCTGAATAGGAATCTCATATCAAGTGGGTGAAGGTCAGAAATACATCATATGAAAGGGGAAACAGTGAATTCCTTTTACAAGATTCATTATGATAATCATGGCCAAATACATTATTAGTAGCTTTAAGGAAATCCTTTTCTAATTTATTTTTGTGCCTCTTACTATCTGCATATCCCTGTTATCTGGGAGAAACAGTGTGGTCTGCAAAGTTGAGGTTACAAACGTGCAGTGGTCTCGGGATAGACAGGACTGGCTTGAGATACAACTTCAGTGTTAAACAATTTCCTACATTTTAAAAAATTCTAATCTTTCCTTACATGGTTTTCCCCCCCTACAGATCTCTCTTCCCTTATCTGTGAGAGGACTTGCCCTTCTCCTCAGGTAGCAGCATCCCTATTACCTCTTTCCCTTGCACACACTAGAGCAGTGATTTCTTGCTTTACTGATCAGCTCTTGTGTAGCTTCACCCTGAAGAAGCCCCTCAATTTAAATGTTGCTGTTTGCAGCCCTTCTCCTCTAAAGAGCTGCACACATTTAACATCAGGCTGTCTGGGCAATGTATTTTGTTATTAAAATTGCTGTAATAGGAATGCGAGCATTTCAAAGCGATTCTTAGGTGCACTAAGACAACTCTATGCTTGGAATTGTAAGGGTTTTCCTCCCACCTTTTTTGTTTCCAAGTCTGTGCTGTACCAAAGGGAGGGAGGCAAGCTGATAAACAAGACATCTGCAGTAGGAGATACAGGTATTTGTATGGAGACATCACTTTCTTACATGGTCTAATATTTATTCTTATCCAGAAAATGCTTATATTTGCACAGGGGATCGCAATTTTTTTCTCAGTAGTCACTCAGAAGTTGGAGGCAGCACCAGAAGCAGCAACTGGGACATATCAAATTGTGTGCCCACTTGGCATTGCTGGCATGCCATATTTTGGGAACTTTTGGTTTAGGATACAGTCATTGAAAGGGTTTCTACCAATACTGCTAAGAGATGACATATAAGAACCATACCTACAATTCTTTGAGTACAAGGCACTAATTCTGCAACTGATTTCCAGTGAGATTTTCACAAGAGATTAGATTTACAAACCATCAGAAAACTTAACCCTCGTTTTATCTTTCTTTAGGATCAGGACTATGTTAATACAAAACACTGGACAATCCCAGTGTTACACTTTCCTAGTTGGACAAAGCATTGTCATCTACAATGCATTATATTTATGTTCCACCTATACCAAGCAAATCTTTTATCATGGCAAAATGCTTCTTTCTGAATGTAATGATACAAACCGGAGCACAAAACATTGATACTCAGATTTCAAAATTATATGCTTTCAATTTATTTTTTAATAAGACAAATGATTGTGGAAGATCCTTATTTCTTCTTTAAATGCTTTCCATATATTCTCTCCTACTGGTAAAGTAGATCAGAATTTAGTAGAAGCATGTCCATAGGATCCCTAATATAATTTGCATGAAGTCTTAATGCTTCAGTTTGGACCAACATGTGCATCTGTCCTTATGTAGCTCCCCTTGGGGAATTCCAGCATAAGGCATTTGTCAAAGCAGCTCACAAACTTACTCATACCTGCACAGAATGAGCTGAAAATTCAACAACATAGTTCTACATAAGAAAGAGTGAAAAAACCACACAAAGTGCCTGAATTCAGTTATCAGCCTCTGTTTGTAACTTCTGAGGATACACTAAGTATCTTGATTTCAGCTCCAGAGAAATAAAATACTCTGAGAAGTTCCAGTGTAGGACTCTCAGATTCACTTTTTCCTGGTGGAGTTTCAGAATAAATACATCAGGGTTCGAGGCTGATTTAAATGACAAAGTCAGTCATTAATTTTGGTACGAACTCTGGATGAGCCCTCCAAGACTTTATGACACCTTCCTTCACACATGGAACTCTGCCACCAGTGCTTTTATCTCCTCTTTTGCTCTGGCTGGTGTTACTAGTATCAGAAATGCTGTTTGGATGGAAAGAGGAAATGGAGGTATAGCTAATTTCTTAAAAGGTGGGGCCATTAATCCCTTCAGAGGAATATTTGGATCCCAAGGCAGTAGATACTCTCAAGCTGGTGGCTGTCAGTTATAAATGAGCCTGAACACATGGTCTCTGAAGCCAGTAGATCACTGCAAAGCCCTCAGTGCAAGGAGAAGGCACATCCAGTACTGCTGTAAGAGTAGCCTACACTGGAGAAGACTTTTATCACCAAAAATAATGAGGAAAGTGGTTAAGAAAGCAAGAGGATTGTAGGTGGTGATATATTTGAAGAAAGGTACCATTGGTAGTATGATCTCCTGGGGTCAGGACAGTCTGTCTGTGGCCCAGGAACTGCCCCTGCTTGAGGTGTCTGCATCAGCTGACCATGGACTGCCAATATCAAATGTAACTGTAGATATGGGTCAGAAAATACTTATAAAACATATTGTTTACTTATAATGAGGCAACTTCTGCCAAGAGCTAAGAGACTCATTGAGATTACAAGCACGGAATAGGGAAGGGGTGGGAAAAACAAGCCTTAAACAGATAATTAACTACTGAGAAAATATGCCCTTTCCCCCTCCAACATCTTCTGGTGACCCTAAAAATGATTTTGGGAAGGAACTGTTCTTCAAAAAAGAGTCAGCCTGAAAGAGCAGTGCTGCACTTTGTGTTTCCCATGTCCATGGCTCCAGGGCTCTGCATTACTCAGGACAGCCAAATTTAGTGATGGAAGAACAAACCCTGAGGTGCATGAGACCTTCTCTGCTGTTCTCTGTCCTGTCAGTTTTTCTTTTCACTCTCATCCAGCTGTGATTTAAACAAATTAAATACTCAACAGCATGAAAACAAACATGGTACTATTTATGATAGTCCTGTGGTCTCTGTAGATGATTTATACAGATCCCTCACTATGCAAATGGCAAAACAAGGGAGAGAACCCCTATTTTCAACATCCTTAGCTAGTATTTCAATGACACATCTTAGCCCTAAATCATTGTTAGTTACTTAATTTTTTAGTGTATTTAAGTATATTAGTATATCTTTACCACCATGAGTCTCAAAGAGAGAAAGGCACCTGCTCCAAAAGATGTAGCAGGAAGAACTGCCACAGGGGAAGAGAAATGACATCATTCAAAGCTTTATCTAAAGACTAGAAATTTCTGTGTAATGGCTATATGGGCAAAGCAGCAACAGGAACACCCTGACGTGTAAGATGTACTATCTCAAAACTTGAAAGTAGTTCTTGATGTCTAAGACAGGTCTATTCCTCTGAAAGAACTCCTAAGAGCTGAGAAAACACTGGGGAATCACTTGGAAAATATGACTTGCAGTTAAGCCCTTGATCAATCAGTGTAGTGAAAGTAGCAGTATCACTCTTCGGAAGTTAATTAGACACTAAGAGTAATACTCGAGAAAGCTTTGAGAGCTTTGAGATTGTGTAAAGACAGTTCCCCATATAAATCATTACTATACCTCAAGTCTGAATTTCCATTAATTATTAAAGCTTTCTAGGCAAGCTAAGCAGATATCTCAAGATCCATATTTCAGAAATTTCCACATGTTAAAAATTAAGTACTGTCAAACAGGCTGGGCCAGGCAATGAGAGCCTTTGGAGCCTCCCCATGGCGATGTCCTCACGTCAGTCACCACCACCTCCAGGGGCTGGGTCAGGCTCAGCACAGCCCTGGACCTGGTCAGGTCCTGGCTGTGCATGTCACTGCCACATTCAAACAAGGGGTTTGGGTCTCTTTTCCCTGTATTTGGGACAGACTTGGTACTACAGGTGTATCTGAAGATGTTCAGAAGTGCTCCTGGGTTCTCCTGTACTCTGGGTCAGCTAAGTTTTAGACTAAAGGAGATGGAGGTGTGAAATAAAGGATTAGGCACAGTGAGCCTACGGGGACAGCTTGTCTGAAGAGCCAAGGTCTGGCTAGAGGCAGGAATGAGACCCTTCCCCTCACTCTTCAAGTTTGCCTGTGACATTTTCCTTGGTTTTGGGATCAGATCTGGAAACCAAAGACGTAGTTTGAATGAACCCTCCTGGCATTCTCAGATGTTGAGAGAATTGTGCTGATCTATGGCTTTGTTTGGGATTTTAAGCAGAAACAAAATTCCATTAAAGTGCTCTCATTTGGGATGACAGCATTAAGTCCTCTCTAGAGTCCAAATTCCAAATAAAGTACTTGGAGCAGGGGTCCTGTTGCTGTTTTTACTTAGGTTTCCAGTATTTCCAGCTAAGACTAAAAGAAGTACAGCTTAAAATATTCTGAAATAGATCTGCATCCTACGGATGTATCTCTTGTACTCCTGCAGTTAAATAAAAGCAGAAAATAAAGGGATTTTTAGTAGTTGTGAACTTGTGGGAAGACAACCACCCCATTCTATTTGGTGGGTGATTTTTTTTTTTCATTTAATACAGGAGTTGTTAACTTTATTTGAAAATAACAGGTAGGCTTGTCATTTTTGTTGGAACAGACAGTTTGCAAGAAGATCAGCAATGAAAATATTCCAAGGAAATGGAGGGAATGGCAGAGTTTGGATTTGCATGCAAAGCTTCCAGTGTGATGAAATGTACCCAAATAAAGTGTTGCAATTTTCGATTATTCAAATCAAGATACTGCAATATTTTTGGACACTCAAGGCCTTGAGCTGTTTATTTATTCATTTTCTTTCTTTACTGCCTTTTTCCCCTGAGAAACCTAACAACTGAAATATAGCAACAGTGCAGAATATTTATTGGAGAATACAAGCACTTAACAGGATTGCAAAATTCCAAGTTCTCAAGAAGGAAAAGCAATAGGCATTAAAACAAAAGCTGCTGATACTGTACAACTTTTCACTGTTACAGATAAAAGAGATATCTTTTTGCTTTCAAGAAGAAAACCAAGCACAGTTTTAGAGTGCTTTGTCATCCAAATTGCACAGCAGAAGGACACCTTTGCAAAGATACATAAATCCAGTGTGTTTTACTACCTAGGTAATATTTGAAAATAGAGTCACTGTTGGATTAGCTTACAACTAGTGACTATTGAGGTAGCAAACCAGTTGTGGAAATAGAACAACCATGGTGAGTGGTTTGAAACCCCGCAGGCAATGACATCATCAACAGTATTTTCAGTTGCAGTTTCAGCAGGGATAGATGGTGCTTTTTCAACAGACCCAAGGTAAAGAGCTGACTGCTCCCCAGAAGTCAGTGGGTACCTGTCTGGTCAGAAAGATTCTGCCTAATGTGAGAAGCACAGCTAAAAGACGTGGGGCCGTGGGTACAGAATGACCCTTGAGAGGGCAGGAGAGAAGAGGGTGAAGTAATGTGCCCCAAGAAGGCAAAGGATCTCCCTGCTGGGACCTCACAGACAAGCAGTTTTCATCAAATGAGCTTTCACTCACATTTGACAGACTTTTTTTTTTTTTCCAGAATGGCCACATACCTCCTGCACCTCACACTTTCAGCAAAGCATGTAAAGTACTTGAAAAACTCTGAGGCCCTATCCTCAGATTTTCAACGGCAGGACAAGCTGCCTTGTACAAAACTTTGTCTGAACCCAAGATATGGCCTGAAATATATAAAAATTAGTAGCTTCAGTCGTATGATCACTTAATATGTTAATGAATGAGGGAGTAGAAATAAGGTTGCCTGAGCAACCTCAGTGCTGGCATTGCTTAATATCAGAGTATTTGGCTAAGCAACAGGAATAATTCTCTTTTACTACTGAGTGGGTTTCTTGGACAAATCTAGAGAGCACATTGCCTACTTACGCTGCAGGAGGAAGGATTCAAACACACTCATCTTACTTCCACTGCCAGCAGACATGGAAAGGATCATCCCAGCCTGGGGTCTGAGGTTGTCCACAGAGCAAAGCAACACATTCAAAGTGGTGCCTGAACTTGCACTGGGTCGAGTTGTTCCCCAAAATAGTCCCAAACTCCCTTTCCACTGTGCTCTGCCCTTCCCTGGTTTGTCTCACCAGGAGCTGACTGAATCTCAGAGAGAATCAGAACAGCCTTGGCCTAAGAGAAAAGTTTAAACTGCAGGGTAAATTTTAGTCTCCTCTGTGTCACTGTTAGGACTGATGACAATTTATTATCAGGTCTAGGGTTGATTGCAGATATAATTTTGCTCCATTCTCATCTGCATACTTTCTATATTTAGCACTAATTTTTTTTTTCTTTTGCCTTCCAGCAACTTTAACAAATTCTTTTCAAGCTCAGGATGGAAAGAAATGCTGCACACAGAACAAAACAGGGAAAAAAGGAGCCTGTTCAAAATAAAAACATGCACTTGATACTATTTCACCTGTGGCACACCTTTCCCCACATCCTACAGCCTCTTACATACAGGAAATATTTTGATACTTAAAAATACAATGAATACATACAAATAACTTAAGTCTACAATTGGTTTTGAAGTATCATTGTACACTGAATCAGACAATTCTCCTCTTTCATCTACAGTCCAGAAAACTGCACTTTTTTGTTGAAATTCTATAGGATTTGAAAAGAAACCGTCCCAGTTCAGAGTGACAGTGCTCCAAACAGTTCTTGTGTTTTCCATTAATTTTCAGTTGTATTGGTATTCTGTTCCAATTAGCCTCTGTTAGTGCTTCAAAGCTCTATCTTATCTGCAGATAACATCAAAGATGAGAGCTTCCAGTTTTAAATTTGGTTTGTAGTTATTTTAAAGATACAAAGGCATCATTTGTGAATAGCTGATCAAATAGAATAAATACTTCTTTGTTTTGGCTCCAAAAGGGCCAGAAAACTACTTTTCTTTTTGAAGTTCAATTTCATTTAGACATCAGGCCTTATTTTCAGGGCACTGAACTCCCAGATCTCACGTTTTCTTCGGTTGCAGTTGCATGTGCTCACGGGGGAAACACATTCCCTCTCACACAATACTTTGACACTTCACAATTTTTCTCATTTCATACAATCATAGAATGATGTGGGTCAGAAGGAACCTTAAAGGTCATCTGGTTCCAACTCCTCTTCCACAACCAGGGACAACCTTCCACTGAGTTGCTCAGAACACCATCCAAACAGGTCTTGAACACTCCCAGACCAACATTTCACCAGTCCAAATCACAGATTTTCACACAGTATCTCATAGAAGCATTAGTAGGAAAATCCCAGGTAACCCCCATGACCATCAACCTATTGGTTCCTTTAGGACAAGTTTTTAATCTCCCCTGTCAAACCTGTTTTGATCCAGCTAGAAGGAAACAGTCATGCAGAAGGAGCTTGACCTAAGGTTTATTATACCCTAAAGTATAAACCTGAACCCAAGAATTCACAAAGTTGCTGATTTCTCATTGCTGTTGCCTTCTATCTGGCCTGATCAGGATTTAAACAAAACAAACTTAGCAAAAAAAAAGCCAAGAAACTCATTTCAGTAGTGGTTAGCTGAGAAATAACAGTGCTGACTTCAAGACAGCTACAAGTTCCTTTGACAGCTTCCTGAAATAAGGTAGAGATCTAATTTTGTCTTTTTCTTGTAAGACTAATTTAGACAAAAACTCCTCCTTCTCCGCTCTACTCAGCACCTCCGAGAAGCAACCACATTTCAACCACTGTTGGGAATCAGCTTATTTAAAAGCATGAGGGGAAAACACTTAAGTCGGTTTTCTCTCTGTTTAAAAAGCACAGTGATTTCACTGACATCCAGGGTAGTGCTGTTTAGGGAGGTGCTGTCAAGCTTTGCCAGTCAGCAAAGGAGTCCATAAGTGCTCAGCTTCCTCTTCATTAGAAAATACTTGCCATTGGCTTGTTACATATGATGCAAGATGTAATAATTCACTCTTTTTCCTGCCTGGCCCTCAAATAATGTTCAAGACAGCGTGATCTGGCTGTCAGGATCCCAGTATGCGCTTGCTGGAAACACAAGGGATTTTTCTCTGTGGCCCAACATGTGTCCTACTGGTACTCAAGAAGCTGCCTCTGTAGTTTATCAGACAATGAAGGGTCAGAGAATAAGAGATATTCCTGGATTTCTGTAAGGGAATAAATTGTGGGGGCACACGATCCATCCATCGAAGTGCTGTTTGGGAAACATAAAGCTTCATTTCTGACCTACTCCAAGGACATATATTGCAGAGGCAAGTAATTTCCACTGGAATTCTGCAAGCATCCAGCAGCCTGATGGTGGACCACAATAGGTCAGGGCTAACAAGCACTCTAAAGGACAGCATGAGAGTTCAAAGTGGTCCTCACATACCAATAAAACAGCATGGAGAAGGTTAGGGTAAAATTTAGGATTGTTGCAAAGGGAAAGGAAACTCAGCTTTGCACAGGCATAACAGAAAGGATGAGAATTAAGGGGTTGAATCTAGAGTGAAGGAAGAGTTAGGTTAGACATCATGATACTTTTATGTGTTTGTTATCAGGATCCAAAAGTGATGGACTGCCTAGAAAGGGCATGTACCTGTGTGTCTTCATGGGACTTCAAGAACAGATGGTCTGAGCATTGGTGGGGAGACACAAATCAATCCTGCACTGAGCTAAAGAAGAAGGTCATTGTCTTTAAAAATCCTGTAAAAATACTCAGCCAGGAACCTTGCAGTAATCCAAGATAGCCAATTCCTAGACAGTAGTAATGAACTGTTGCAACGAAAATGTAACCTTCAGTTTTTGCACCTGTTACACCTGACATGAAGGTCTCCTGACTTCTGTTGGTTACCCCCATCTGCCAAAGGATACCATGCCTCCATGAGATGGTCATGCTCCTGTCTCCCTTATAACAGTATACATTGTGCTATAGCAGCAATTACTCAGCTTTTTTCCATCTCATCAAGTCTTTCTCAATTTTTGCTGTAATGCCCAAGAGACTTTTAAATATTTGTCCAGAAAAGTCTCCTGTAGCAGGGATGGATCCTGCCAGGAAGCCAAGGGACACTGAGGAGCTGTTTCACCTGCCTCTCCAAACGCACCAGACCGAGCCTTTAAAAGGTCAAATAATCCCATAAAACACTATAAAACAGTATCAGTGTTTTGAAAATCTCTTGAGTTTAAGATACTTTCTACTCAAATCACAGGGCAATGCAGAACAGCACATGTAGAGGTCATGGAGAACATGGCCTGCGATGCACAAAACATGACACAGCGTGGGAGGATTTTCTGCTTAAGGACAGGATATACAGAGGCACACATAGCTTGTATGTTATAAACTCTGGGCTTTAATTTCTTTGGGGCTTCTGATAGGAGAGAAAACGGCTAAGCTGTTTCACTGCTGCATTCAGAGACCCTTTCCCAACTTGGACAGGCCTTTCATGGCTCCAGGGTCTTTCTGTCTTCCCCATCCCAGTTCCACACTATCCTCCTCTCAACTTTATTTCACACTTGACCTTCATCCTCTTCTCCCAGCAGTGTCCCCATCATCACTTTTTCACATGGACACCAGGTAACCTCCCTCCTGCCCTCTTGGACAATGAAAGACGTGCAGTCTCTTTCTTTTCTTTACTGTTCAGTAAAGCATTCTCAATCTCACGGGTTTGGGCTTTCTCCATGTTATTGGTGACCTCTATGTTAACCTGCCTTTGCAATCCTTTTCAAGCTTTTATTCCATCCTCCAGTCTAAACATATTCCCAGACTTTCACTGACCTACAGTGGCACTGAGCGAAAAAGTGAAATAAAACCCTGTGTCTCCTCTTGTAGGACACAGAATTATTGAAAAATTATCTGGAGTGTCTACAGGGCAGAGTGATGGGGAGTAAAATCCCGTCTTTGTACTGCTCTGAGCCTCTGCAGCGTATAGATCATTTGTCAGTGCCAGTTTGAGGTAGTCTCTATAAACAGCCTGCTTTGCATTTGAAGCACTCACAGGACATGATGGTTCGGCTAAAAAAACCATGCATTTTACATGTAATCACCAGGATAATTTGGCTGTATCTCGTGTTTCCACAACTTAATATTCTACCTACAGATGCGTGATCAAGAAGAGATTCCTTAACTTTGACAGGGCACATCACATTATACTCACTTTATTATTGGAAATGATCACCTCAGGGTGCAAAAGGGAGCAAAGACATAGTTTTACTATACTTTTTTTTTTTTTTAAATAAACTGCATTTACTACAGTGTGGGTACAGTGTGGGATATTCCGAAGCTACAGAGCGCCACTTGCCCGTGGACAAGTGGCTACATTTTACATGGATTTTGCAAGAAAAAAGTAACTGCTTAATTTCATGCTAGGCTGTGTAAAATTCACCTGGAAAAGTCAGCTTTAAGGCACACAGTTCATATCCTACAGTAAAAAGTCAAAGGTAGTGAAATTAAATATTGGAAATGCTGTACCCATGGATGTAACCAAAAGCTCTCCTGACTATGGATACAAATCCTCCCTTGGACTCAGGACAGGATCCAGCACCAAACTCCTGACCTAACATTAAGGAAACTAAGAGTTTTGGTGCTTGCTAGGACCAACAATGAGTTTTTTCCTCTGCTTTGATGGTTATTACAACCTATTAAAGTTTCCTATTCTCCAACTCTGCAAAGACTTGATTGCACTCCCAGTTGAGCAGACCAGAAAAATATACTCCTAAATCTCAACAAGCACTTGATACAGTACATTTATCTGGGAACCGATTGATATCACATCTATTTTGGCATTATGATTTTTATTTTTAATCCTCCATTTAAATGCCCTATTTCACAATCTGAAAGGAAAAGGAACAAGGGATGGCCCATAGATATTTAGTAGCTATAAAAGAAAGCCTATAAAATGAAAGTGAAATGAATTATCAAACCATAAACTAAAGTTCAGTGTTTAAAATGGGTCAGGGCTTTAAAAATTCAATTACAGCTTTAACAGAAACAAGTTTACTCAATATTTTAATAACCTTCTCTCATAATGTTTTTTTCTTCCTTTGCAAAACCTGGCATTACTGAGGATGCATGGCAAGCTTGCCTTTCTTCTAACTACTTTAAGATTGATTAGGAAACAGAAATATTGATGCATTTATCCAGAATAACTTAATTAAATAAAGCCAAAAATAGCGCACAGGAACATGTCTCAGTAGAAAACTGGAGTTGACCAAGATGAAGAAAGGCTGCATTTAATACTCCTGGATTGAAAACATTAGGACCATTAACTGAATGTCAGTAAGGGACAATACTCAGAACAGGAAAGTTATTCAACTTTTTCTTAACTCAGTGGTGGGATATTTCCCGATGTTCAGGTTCAGCAGCTTCTGTAGATTTGTACCCCTCCAACATTCAGGGGTCCTACAGGGCACCTCAGCTGAGGACAGCAGGTGAAGAGAACATCTCAGAGCGCTAATCTGCATCACCTTTGTTGAAGCTCAAAACCAGGTGCAAGGCCAGATACTAAGATATAAGACCTGATTTGAAGTCAGGTTTGTGTTTGCTTGGTTTTGTCAAACTGGTCTTGTCATGCTGTGGAGGATACATTTAGCAATGGGCTGCCCTGGAGCAGCGGAGCACTCTGGCTTGTTGTACGCTGGGAGGCTGAGCCTGGGCTCAGTCCCAGCTCCTGCGAGTTTCAAGGAGAGCTTAAGAGAGAAAAACCCGTAAGGACAAGATTTCAGGGGCTGTTACATCAAGCAACAGCAGCTTTCAGTGCTGTGGTTTTGGAGGGGCTTTTTCTCATCTGTTTTACTTTCTTTGGGAGGCGTGAGGATTTTGACAAAACCTCTAGAAAACCTCAGTGAGGGCATGCCAGATGAACTACAGAATTTTCTCTCTAGTTTATTTTGGAAACAACCCATATCTTCATTTTAAACAGCACTTCTGAAATGCACAGTAGCATCAAGCCCAAGCTGCAATCAGAGAGGTCTAGACTGCTCTGTATGGAGCCCAGCTGATTTTATTACGACCCATCAGGAGCTCCATAGACTGCCCTGACAAATCCAGCTGAAGAACCAGCACCACTGATAAATTTAAAGCATTGCAGATGCAACAACATAGAAAAACAGGCAAGTGTTTCGGGGAGAGAGAGAGACTGCAATTGAAAATACATAATTCTCAAAGCTGCTTCCAAGGGGAATGGAACAAAGATCTTAAAATATTACCCCTAGATGTTTCCCCCCCTGTGGTTGCAATTATTTCCAAAGTACCCTGCTTAAAATAGGTTTTCAAACCATGCAAGACTAATCATTTCAATTTGGAGAGGTAAGTAGGCACTTACCATGCAATTCACAATTAGCTAAAGATGGTAGAAGAATCTCAGTCATGTTGGCACAGGAGATTTAAAAAAAAAAAAAAAAAGAAAAAAAAAGAAAACATTTTTTTTTCTTGCAAGAATGACATGTGATGGGAGAGTAGAGGAAGATAATTGTCATAACAAAGGGAATATGTTATTATTTATTGGCCACACTTAAGCACTGGGATCCTGGATTATAGTATCTGGTGACAAATGCTGCTTGAAATTTTGTAAATATTGCTTAAAAAGTAAGATAACTGAGTAATTCTGCATCTACTCCAAAACCAACATTTTCAAAATTCAGTTCTGGGAAGCAGAGTGACCTTTTTTTTTTTTTTGTCCTATATGAAAAAATTAAACATCTGAGCACCCTAAAATCTTGTTGTTCTCTTTAGGCTTCACCCTACTCCTTCTGCCATTAGAGCAATATTGCTGGTAATTAAGTCAAGAGAATTTTTAAAGCCAACTAAGAACCTTAACTTTGTAGTGCCTTCAAGGTATGGGGCAGTCCAGGCTGTTCCCTGCCCTGTGCTATTCCCAACAGGGGCCACCCAGCCCTGTGGCAGTGGAGGTGAGGGCTGACCTTCCAACTGGGATGAGGATGGATTTCACCCTCCTGAGCTGGGCAGGGTCACAGTACCCAGATCCCCACCAGCTTAGACCATTTCTTTGCCAAAGTGACAACTGTAAATAGACTTTCAGCATCTAATTTCTACATCCTTCAGTATCTTGATTTATATTTAGCCAAAAAACCTGACACGTTTATCTGATTTGTCACTATTAATTTCCTGGTTCCCTTTCTATTTTCCTCTTCCTCTAGTAGATTCACTGGGTTATGAACTGCAGTAACAACATTTCCAAACCAATTCCAAAACCTTTTTGAAAAGCTTTTGATATTTTATTATCACTCCACTAGTGCTGGGGTGCTGATTAGCCCCCTCCTTCCCTACCCTACCCAGCTCTAGAAGTGCACGCAAACAAAAAGCCGAGGTGTATGTGTGTGTGGTGGGGGGGTGAGTGTCGCGGTGAAACAAAACAAAAACAAACCCTCAGCAATAAGTTGACTGATTCTGGCAGCAAGACAAATCTGGCACCACACAGCAGGCAGGCAGGGAGTTGCACTGCTCATCCTTTCGGTTTGCCGGTGTGCGGGAATGCTGGACATCCACACGCAGAGAGGGATTCGGCCGAAAGCGCAGATCCTCAGCGACTGAGCCCTCTGCTCCCCCCCACACCCCGTCTTGGAAGATACAGGTAAAAATAGAGAAATGCTTTACCTAACTGGAGTCAGTGAAAATATAAAGCAGCCAGGAGAAGCCTGGACAGCCTAATCTTATTCCTAGCAGGCAGGGGAAGTAAACCACAGCGCTCAGGCTGAGAGCTCCTGTGCACACAATGCCCTCAGGTACCGTGATCGTTCGTGTTGCAGCAAAGAAATTGTTGCAAGAGCAGTAAAGATTTTTTTTTTTTTTGAGGGGGGGTACACTTTGTTCAAGTTGCCTTTATAAATGTTTATTGCTATTTATATAATTATACCTCTCAGACAGCAGGCTTTACAGCAACTTTGAACCAGAACAAACGGGCAGCCTGGGTGCCTCCTTTTTAGCTAGACTGTATCTACTCCGTGTTACATGTTTATCTATTACCACCGTGCTATGAGCTTATAATTTATTTCATAATGTAATTTATAGTTACATTACAGAAGCATCCCTCTACAAACAGCGTCTATGTAATATTGATAAAGCATTTAGAAACAGAACATAAATTTAATGGCTCGGATATTGTGAAGTATCGATAATCTGCAGGAAAAAAAGTGTCTGTGTAAGTAAGCACAATTTATTATGGCAGGAACCTAAATAGAGAACATCTTTCTCTGTCAAACTTCCGTTAAGAGAACTTGACATTCCAAAATTCTTTTCTCCCCCACAGATGTCAGAAGACAAGACAGACAAGGTAAAAATCAAGCAAGCAGAAAGTTTTGACCATGAGAAGCAAAATATTTCCTGGCTGAAGAAAGGTAAGTTTCACTGAGTTTTTAGTTACTGGTTTGTGTTCAAAGAGATTTCTCAGCCATTGATTTATTTTTTGAAAGAAAAATGCACAAAAATACCCTGTAGTCTTAAATATGACCAGAAATTTCTACCATTCAAATTCCATCACTTGACTTCTACGTAACACGAACATACAATTTCTTACGCTGCAGAAAGGCCTAAACTACAAAATTTTAAAGTAACCTGAAAGCTCATTTTACTAATATTCTAGCATTCCTGGGAAAGTTTTATCTGACCTGAACTATAAGCCACTAAGAAGTATGGCTCGTCATCTTAATTCTGATGAAAAGTTTATATTAACTTTAACTGTTACTGAATTAGATTAATATTAATTTGATTTTCTCAAATACAAGTAAAGGTTAAGCCTGAATGTTTGGATTTGGAAGTGTGTTATCTGAGAATAAAGTACCATCAGTTTTCAGCGGTTAATATATATAGAAATATGGAGTCTCAAAAGTGGAGGAGTCATGAAAGACAAGTATGGGGACTTTTCCAGTTTTAAAGGCTGAAAAATAGCAGGAATTAAGTCACTCCTCTGCAACAAATACCAGTATTTCAAGTACTGTATTTTGTTTGTAAAACTACTTTAGAAGGAAAAACATAAAATTATAAAGATTTTCATATTGCATATTCCTGTGCACATAAAGAGGGAAGTTTCTTAGGATATTTTCTTGCTGAAAAAATAGATTTGCCAAATTAGGACCTAGCTTATGTGTTTATGTATGTTTGTTGGTCACAGAAGAATCACTTTATTGTATGTCATACAGACAAGTAAAACTCAAATTAAATAGACTTTCAAAGCAAACACTTTCAAGATGCCCAAGATAGAAATTAAATACCCACGGTTAGGTGCAAATTATGATTTTTAATGAGAACAGTTATATTCTAATCCTAACAAAAGTACTTCAGAAAGACTCAACAAGTGACCTCATATTTTGAAACATTAACTGTGGTGATATCAGGGAAAAGGCTCATTTTTAGCCACTGTTATGTCATCTGTGAAATGTGCCATCACTATTTTAAACTCTTACAATTAATTGTTCATTAGATCTCTTAGCTCCAAAAGAGTTTGCAATACAGTAGGCCTGAAATAATGTCCCTGCCTTGCAGCTTTCCTTGTTTATGCAGCATTTCTGCAGAAATTAAGCAGAGCTGACTGACCAAGATGCAGTTTTGCTTGGCTGGACACCCAAAATCCTCTGCTTGCAAGGGTTCAGATAACTTCAATAAAAACTCTGCAAGCATAAGCTTTGTAGTTTGAGCATCAGAGAGAGAGATACAGCTGAGTGGGGTCGGGGTCTGAACCTACAAGGTAGCACTGGACTCTACCCTGCAAACAGCAAATACGTAACTGAATTGAGGTTTTATTCCACCACAGGAGAGAACACAAGATATTTGCTGCTTTACAAAGGGGTAAAAAGGTAGAGAGGACCTTGACTCGTCCACATCTCTTAACAGGGGCTCTCAGAGTCCCATATTATTATTTATCCTCTGTTCCAGACCTGCTCCATGAGCCAGGTGCCATCCCTCACACCTGCACATTCCTGAGATCATTTCACTAAGTGTCACTAGTTCACAATAGTTTATTTCTCCATTTCCTGAGGAGGGACACCATCCATAGTTTCTAGATCATTACTAACCTTTTGATTGTTCTGTACTTGGAAGAGTTATAATCTTTCAGAAGCACCCAAGTGTTGACTATTGGCACATCTTTCCATAGTGCCACAGAGAGAACTGGGCCTTGAGGGTCTTGTACAGCAGCTCAGTCAATAAATAACTGAACTTGTCTCATGAGGAAAGCAAATTTTCCCTGAGATGAGAATATGGAGATTATTTTATCTAATATTGAAGTTTGCATTTAAAAATTTTTGTTGTTGTTTCTTTGCTTCAAGCACTTCTGTGGTATGCACTGGGTTTTTAGACTATGGTAAAACAAATTGTCTGGAGCAGAAGCTTAACTTCTATGTTTAAATGTTTTAAAAATACCTCATGTATAGATTTCAGGCATTCCAATAAACAACGAATTGTGGAGAACAGACTTGTACTGTTTCCATCAGGCACAGTAAGAAGACTATATGTTCTTTTAGCATCCAGTGTTAAAGAAAAGTTATTTTTATTCATGGCTTTGTATTGATTATTTGTTCCTTCTAAAAGAAACAATCATCATGAACCACATAGTATCAGAAATAAACAAAAAGTAGAGACTAGGCTGTGGCTTTAGTGTCTTTCTTAGACTTCATTTTTTTTCCCTAATGTTTTGCAAAGTAAAAGCTTATGAACTGGTAGTACAGTGGGTCAACATCAAAATAAGGTACTTATCACTTTTTTTTGTTGTCTTTCAACATTAGAAACTGCTTAATCAGGGTAGGGTGGGATTTTAGTCTGGCTGCCAGTTATTTGTCTTCTCCTTTTTCTTGGATGAAGATAGTTTACTTCTGTCTTGGAGCATCTAAAAGCCGAAATCAAAACCTCATTCTGAGGGAAAACTTCTTCCGCAAAGCAAAAGAGAAACCAAACCAGCCTTGTGAAAAGTATCATACATAAATAGTAGTTTGGGCACGTGGGATTGTACTAATCAAAATGTACCTGGAGGAGTAGACTGATAAATGTGCACTCTACCTTTGCTTAGAGTTTAAGAAAGTCCTAGAACATCTTTGTACCTCTTGAGGCACTTAGCACTTAAGTCTACATGTGAATAACATGAGACACTCCCTGGCTTGAAAGTAAGAACAAGGACAGCAAAATGGTCACAGTTCTATACTAAGATGTCTCGGGGTAAAGAAAAAAAAATATATATACACACCAGCAGTGTTTTCTGATAGTATGTAATATTCTTCAGACTGTTATGTCTAAAGGTGAGAAACCCTGTGTTTGGAGGTTATGCATCAGACCATCACATGCAAATCCATCAGAATCAGTATGAACGAGCACTGAGAAAAGGCAATTCTGCTCGTCTGACCTTAACACTGACTGATGAGAACCAACCCAAGGAAAGCCCGGGACACAGGAGGAAAAACAGACAGTGACTCCTATTTTGTGCAGGAGTGGAGGCAGTTATGTCTGCTTGCTCCCTCCCGTGGGGGAGAGCTCATTGCTGGAGATGGGAGGCAGTTCTGGACAGAGATACAGAGTTCCCCATGCCAGTACCTACAAAATCTCTGAGCAGAGGGAAACACAAGTTCCCTTGCAAAGAAGCAGTTGACAAGTTATCTGCCATGAAAAGCTGGAGCAGGAATCCTCAGTGCAAATATTGTCCTTAGTTTTTCATGCTTTGTCCTGAAATGCACAAAATAACATAAATGACAGTGTATAGACAATGAATATACATGGATAAGAAAAGAAAAGCCAATGTAACTTGAAGGTAATATTAGAAAAGTGTCCTCTGGAGGGGCTTGTGTCTTCCCTGCTTCATGTCCCTACAAGACCACACAGGCAGATGGTGACAGGACAAGTGGAAAGAGTTTTAAACTAAGAGAGGAGAGATTTAGATTAGATATTAGGAAGAAATTATTCCCTGTGAGGGTGGTAAGGCCCTGGCACAGGTTGCCAAGAGAAGCTGTGGCTGCCCCATCCCTTGGAGCAACTTGGTCTGGTGGAAAGTGTCCCTGCCCACGGGCAGGGGACTGGAACCAAAAAGACCTCAGAGGACCCTTTGAACCCAAACCACTCTGACTCTGTGATTAGATGTGCAACAAGCAGATCATCACACCCCAAACAAGAGCACAGGCTCCTAATCAGGCACAGTTATTAGAGGGCCCTGTAAAATCTGGAAGCCATGCAAGATATGCCCTTCAGTAGGGTCGTACTCAAGAATGAGCAACACTCCCAAAGGCTGACTCAGGAGTGGTCCCACTTTGCACAACACAGCCACAGCCTCTTCCACGTGGACCAGGGGCTCTTTCCACCATGGCAGTGATTTAGTGCCAGATTAGCAGCCATCTGGTGGAAAAGGAGGGAGGTCAAAGCAGAGCTAAATTCACACCAGCCTCAGCATGTGGCTTTTGGAGTTCTTTACAAACAAATCTCTTGGTATCACTTGATGATTACAGCCATATGGATACGTGGGAGCAGGCAGGAGCTTATCTACTGACACAAAGCTATAAAAGGTGACACTGATTTTGTACAGGGACCGCAGTGGTCTGTTCACTGTTTCTGCATCCATTGCAAATGCAAAGGAAAACGTGTGAGGGCCTCACACTGCCCTCCCATGGCTTCATCCAAAACTGGCCACGGCAGCCCAGGAACGCGGATCCAAGTCATACAGAAATGAAATTTCATTTCAGGATATTTTCACACAAAGCCCTCCTGTTTTATGCTGCCCAGCTGTGTACACAAATGCCCTCCATATATAACTTCCAGTGAAAAGTTAATGAAATGGCTTCCTTGCTCTCCTGCCAAAAATATAGCTGAAATTCTAATCTCAAGACTTTCTCCAAAATAGCCCCTTTCTGCACTAAAATTCTCGTAAATCAGAAACATTTTTGTCTAAAATAAGCCTGTTTTCATTGTCTTGCAAATAGTAAAAAGTCTAGCCCCAATTTCTCTAATCCACTGCTCTAGCCAGCAGATTTTCGCTGTAGGGTGAAATTCAGCCCTGTACTGAGGGTCAGTGCAAGGTCAACACTTAAACCATAAAATAGGGCTTAAGTGGTAAATAGAGTCTCTGTTCAGGATTATATTTCACCCCTTAAAAGGACTACATTTCACATGAAAAGGGAGATTTACTCATATCATAGACCTGGCTGTAGTGACATTATTCAAATAATACTTTATTCCAGTATTAATCCCATTGGGTGAGATTGGGCCACATTTCTAATAGGGGTACATCCCAGCGGAATATTCCTGGCTGTACCACACCTAAACATCCCACAGCCTGGCCCTGGGGTTGTATTCTCAGGGGTAAAAGCAAAAGCTTTCTACATGGCAGCACTCAAAAATACCTTTTTTTCCCAGAACACTCCTCTCTATTACCCAGAGGCTTTGAGAGACTTTCACAAGCAGCGATAAAGCGGGAAGGACATAATGCCATGAGACTGGTTTTGCAGAAGGAGAGTTGTCCTGGAGACACTCAGGGATTTTCCCAGTTCTTTCATCATCTTCCAGTTTTATACCTGGTTTGCAGGGGCTGGAATAAAAGTACAAGGCTTGTACCTTTGCTGAGACTATTCTCAGCAGAGTGTTTTGATCTGACTTTCATCCCTGTGTTTAGGGAGCTAAATGACATTTTTGGAATTTCTTTTTAAAGTCTCAGAAGTCAGTGAATGCAATTTTACATACACGCTTGGACACTTGTTTCCTGAATCTTGCTGACTTGGGTCCAGAAGCTTTTTTCACTCTCTCCTTTCAGCCTGAATTAAGTCATTGCATTGAAAAGCTTTATAGGAGACTGATAGCAAAGAAAGACTTCTCAGTTTCATGTAACAGAAAATGCCAAATGCTTCTAAAATGAATGCTGTAATCCAAGCAGACTGTTTCCAGATAAGAACACCACACACACACACAAGAAAAAGCACATTTAAAAAGTGATGACAAGGATCCCAGGGGGCTCAAATTCCTGGAAGATGCCTTGTCAGCTTCAGGACTATGACCAAATGAATTAATGAAGACAACCCTTCCTTTAAGTTGTAAACCAGCAGATTTAAAGACTCTTCCAATGGCAAGGGAGTATATGAAATCTGCAATGGTCCCAGCTCACCGCTTCTAATTACAGTGTTATAAACTGAGGGGTCCTTGATCTTTGAGCTGGCAGATCCTTGGAGATGTAAGACTTTGGACGTACAGTAAAGACAGAGCTGCTCCTCTGGGTGATAGGGTTAAGTTTAAAGTCACACTCCTATGCTGTATATTGATTGTAAAAATGTAAGTGAAGGTTTATTTAGGTTTGATTGCCTCAAGTAAGTTTGTTCAGCAAAGGAAAATTCTATTTCATTCAACTGCCAATTCTGGGGAAGACCTGAAGATATTGTTTCATTCACTGCTGGAAGTTTTCCAGACCAATTCTATTCTTTGCTGTACTTGGGCAAAATATTCAGAATTTTGCCCTCAGTTGTGTAAGTAGAGCAAAACATAAAAAACAATACAGACACTCCTTAGTTGTTGAGTTTCTCAGCAACATACACATTAAAGCACATATCCAAGGGCTTCCATAGCACTTCCTATTTAAGATGGCAAATTGGTGCATGGAAAATCTTAGCCTAAGGGTCAGTGTCAAAGCAATGAGTAATTCCATTAAAGCAACAGAGCTGCACTGGCTTGCAAAAGATCTCATTTGTCCCAGTATGTTTAAGACAGATCCCTCTAATCATCTTAGAACATCATTGCAGCTGGAGGAATGAAACCATTTTACCACTTGAAGTCATGGAGGGAAGGGTCAAATGCCACCCTGGTCTCCTAGAACTAAGGCAGTACAACCCAGAAAGATGCCTGTGCTAAACAGAATTTAGTAACCTGCTGAAGAAAATACAGAACTAATAAAAGCACTAAGTTTTTCAGAAGCTTCATAATTTATAGCATCTGTTTGTATAACTGCTCCCTGTCAGGAATGTACCACCTCCACAAGAGTGGGTTGCTTCTCTTCCAGGTAAAAGTGAAGACCGATGTTGTGTTATTCGGTCAAGTTTTTTCTTCCTGAAAGCTCAAAAATTAACTATTATTCGTATTCCTTCTCATCTGGAACAGTAACACAAATGAACTTGGGGTTATTACCATTTTCCCTTGGAGGGAGACAATAAGACATTTGAATCTAAGTGAGTTTTTGATGTTTAAATGCTATGAAAAGTAGATATTGCAAACTTATTAATGAGCATTTAGTTATAGAGATTAATTCCTTGATAGAAATCCCATAAAAACAGCAACTATTCAGGCCTGATTTACTTTTACCCTGAGCTTAAAGGCAGGGTAATCATGGATATAAGCAGCTCAGAGCCAGTTTTCAGAAGGTCTACAAGATTATACACTGGTATTTAGAGCTAGACTGACAGTTGATAGAGGTGTAGCAAAATCATTATTATTGGAGGGGTTCAATAAAATATTTTGATTAAATATAATTAGAATATTAAAAAAATAGACCTCCCCAGACCTCACTAAAGATTTGCAGTCATTCTCTGAAATACAACTGCCTTCCAGTGCTCAAAACAAAATGCAGTGGATGGGGTAAATCCTGGTCAGGCTGGTGATCTCTTGCTTATGAAAGATATTATGGGAAAAGTTGGAGAAAGACAAAAAGTGGAATTAGTTTAAATATTTATTGTTAGCTGAGATTCAGCAGAATTTTTCTTCCACCTGTTTTTTAAAAAAATATTTGGAACTACATCCAAATGGAAAGAGACACTAAAGGTGACCTCTCTCAATGACCAATAATAAAATACTGGACATAAAGTCCTTCTCAGAACAGCTTGGTGATTAGTTCTGTGACTTCAGATCTGGGCTGAGAGCACATGAATGTATGAAAGTACTCACATTCACACCTCCAAGAGGAAAACTCTCATCCCCAGTTTTCAGATACTCTATGTAAGATCATGGCTTGGAGATGTGGCCACGAAAGGCTGGTCCTTTTCTCCATTCCCTTCAGTGCTTTTCCTACTTTAACTCCTTGTTTCCTTTCCCATCAGCTTAGTGCTCCCAGTTACCTGATCCTCTGCATGTGCTGTGCAGAAATTGAATCTGTGAGTCTGGTGCCTGCTGGGCAGAAGGGCATATACAAAAATTAGCTGGTGAAGCCCTCAGTGCCAGCTGAGTTTCTTAATAACTCTTACTACTACTGAGATTCATCTCTTCAAAGAGAATTGCACAAGGCCTCTTTACCACCTAAGTGATATTTAAGTGCTACAGAGATCTTTGTTATCCCCCTAAACTAAATTAATTTTTATTTTATAGGAGTCAAACAGTCTCTTAGGGTCTCTTGATTATATAGTCTCATTCTAATTTCAGTCTTTAATCTGAATAAACACGTTAGAAAAACACAGACACAATTAACTTAATCATAAATTCAGATGGATTGTTTATTATCTGTCTACTTAATGTGCTTATGATTGCAGCAGTTAAACATGATAATGTTTTCTTCTCTCACACATAAATGAATATACACAGCACAGAAATATGCACAGGAAGAAAAAACTTGTGCCTGAATATGTCAGTAGGTTCCAGAGATAGAGAAATAGATGCACCTCTCACTCTGTGCTCTACAGAAAAACAAACATTGCCACAATAGTGTTGAGACATCCAAGAACTGATTACTGTCAGATTATGTTCTTCTTGCTGAAATATGTCTACAAACAGTTTCAAAAGAAAGAAGATGCTATTGCAGCAGAGATGCAGGTGGGAACATTATCTGGCTATACCATGACACCTGGAATTTAAAAGGAGTGTAGATTTGGGGTAAATAAGACCACTTGAGTTCTTCAGAGTAAAATACAGGTCAAATCAGTATCTTTCAACAGAAGAAAACTCAGATATCAGACTTAAGGAAGATTTTTTTTTTTCCTGTGTGATCCTTGTCAGGATAGTTGTCTTAAAAAAGAAGTCAAACCTTTTTAGCACCAAGTTGTTGTGTTACACACCCATGACAACTAACACACGTGCCAAACTGCTACCACGTATCCACAAATACTTAGATGCCAAAATAAAGTTGGAATATGATTCTTCCTGTTCCCACAGCATATTGAATGTGAGTAATTATTTCAAGTATGCATTCAAGTTAAATTAGTGATTATGACTAGGATAGACTTTTCTCTATCATTAGACTAATTTTTTAATGGTCACACAGTATATCATGATAAAGTTTTATTTGACTTTAGAATATTCAAGTTTTAACTAAGTTTAAAACACACTACGCTTCCTTTCCAAACAAGAACCACTGGAAAGTGTCTATTGTGAAATTACATGGGCAAAGGGAAAAAAGAGGAAGATAAAAGAACAGAAACTGAAAAGTCAATTCAGACATCTTCAGTTTCACTTTTTCAACTATTTCCCTTATTTATAAACACTAAGAAAAACATAAAATTCTATTTTAAACTTTTTTTCTCAATTAAAAGAAAAAATTGTATGTTACTGGAATTTTAAGTCTCTGAAATCTAGGCTTATATTCGAAGAGTAGGCAAAACAATAGAAGAGGTGGTGAGAAGCAGGGGAAGAAAGCCAAAAGAATCATAGGAAAAAGCAATTATGGCACCTGGTAGTCATTCTGGCTGGATGACGTAGTTACCAAATTTATTGTCAGCAGATATTTTAAGTGCTTACTATTTAAAAAAATACTACTGCTATTATAAAACAAGCCATATAAAAACCTAGCATAAAGAATTTGAAATATATCCAATTCAGCTTCCAGCTAAGCAATGTTTTTTTTTTTCCTTCTTGATTTAAATAAATAAACAGCCTATGAGCTTCAGCAAGGTATTCACTCACACTCTTGGTTCCTAACTTTATGATCAGCCCCGTTCCATCAGAGGTGGTAATCACCAAGCAGAGAAATTCCAAACAGCAGTGGAAGCCTCCCCAGCTCTGACTTGGAGGGAATCACCAAGAGTTGTAGAAGGATGGTACAGTCCCCATGCCTTAAAATTTTTTCATGAAAAATAAATAAAATGTAAAACTAAGCAGTGGTTTTTACAGTATGACACAGCAGTATTACTTGCATTAGGCCAATTTACCACTTATGATAGCAGTAATAGCACTAAAAGCCAATAAAAGCGGTCTGTTCGTTCAGAGATTGGCTTTTATGGCTTATTCTAAATATTATCAAGTGAATCAAAAGCTGTCATTATAGTGTCTAAAAAGCCTTCCTACCTTGTAAGCAAACAGTGTGACTTTGACAAATAATCATTAATATGCCTGTGTGAGACCAGGGCTAGAAGGGAAAGAAAAAGGAAAACCCAGTATTTCACTTTACATAAATCACTAAGATCATTTCAGTTAAATTTCACAAAAAATAAAACAGATTTATATGTAAAATGCCATAGTTTTCCAAGTTAATTGTTTTTTGTTTGTTTCATATAAAAAGACTTTTCAATGCAATGTCAGCAAGACTAGGACATGCAACCATGGCAAGAGCCTGGGACAAGCTAAGCACTCTGAGGCAGGACTGGTCCCCTGACAAGCGACCTTCGACTCCAAGCCTTGGGCAGTTGGCTTGGGCATTCCTGCTCCCCCAGCTTGTGCTGTGTCTCCAGGAGTTTCTTTGCCCATTCTATTTGCAGTTTTGGAGGCCCCCCTGGAATGGCAGGCCAGCACTGACCACGTTATGTGATATGTTGTACAGCTGCATGGAGTGCATGGACCAGCAGGAACATGTGGTGCTGCACTGCCAGGGGAATTATCCCCCCCCTTTTAAGGGCCACGTGTGTTTAGCAGGCAATTTATGTGAGCAGAAAACCAACAGACCTCCTCCTCCTCCTCCAAGCTTGTGATTTCTTTGGCTGCTCTTTTTCCCCAGCTAAAGAAACACTACACTAACAGTGAGGTAGGAAGACCCCAGGTAAAAACTGGTACACCAGGTTTTGCCTAAGGTACCCTGAAGCAGGGCAGGAAACCTGTTAGGATTTACTACGTGCTTGTGTTTTTCCAAGAAATGGTGCAGTCAGTTCTCTAAGCCTACACCAAGTAGAGCTGCTTCCCTTAAAATACTCCCATTGAGTTGTGTGTTTGATTATTTCAGCCTCAGGAAGGAAAGAGTAGGTGAGAGCTGTTTATCTACTTAGAATCATAGATTGCTTTGGGATGGCAGGAACTTGAAATGATCATCTTGTTCCAACCCTCTGCCATGGGCAGTGACACCTCTCATTACACCAGGTTGCTCCATCCAAACTTACAAGAAAAAAAGGACTTTGGTCCACTTGAATCTCCTCCTTCAGGCAGAGTCCAGCAACTACAAAGGTCCCTCCCAGATCCAGAACACAAATTGAACATCTGCACAGACCTAGCTGGTTCAACAGGTAGACCGACCATCAAGACCTAGAGAACACAAGCTGCTCACTGAAATTAATAATGTCATTGTTCCCTTCCCCCCAAAAGTATTTTGCAGTGCTGACTTCAGTCCCCAGCTTTCCTATAAAGTGGTAAAAAAAGGCTTTGTCACTCAAAGACTTGAGTGGTTTGGTCTGTTTGATTCTCAGGTGGTGGGTCTGCAATGTATGTATTCATCACATACAGTTTTCCTGTGTTATTTTTCCTCAAACATTCAATCCCCCCATATTTTAGCCCCACCTTCATCTCTGTTAGACTCAAGTTTTATTTTTTTTATTGCTGAAGAAAATTAGAGCACGGGACTCTCTAGGTTGTTGTGCAACCTGAAACAGCCTATGGAAATGCTGTCCTAAAGCAAACGTTAGATATGATTCTTTAGACCAAGATTTCAAGAGCAAAGTCTCTAGGATTACTCATATGCCTGAAGTTCCTAGGCTTGTTCTTAGGCCTGTTGCTGAACCTGCTTCTGACAGAAGAGGAAGATGAAGAATTAGAGGCCATATCTTGGCTATAGTGTTGCCCTGTTTCTAATTGCTGCTGTAGCCAAGAAACTGGATCCTTCCTTCCACTTGAGACCACCTGGAGAAATACATTCCTCCCCCCAAACTTTTCCCAAAAGCCCAAAACTTGGCTTTAATTTAATACATATTTTCCATTTTTCCCCCTCTAATGAGATGCATTGATATTTTCACCTGCACGTTCTGTATTTTGTTAATGGGAAATGTTTCAAACAATGTGTGGTAATGGGATATGGGATTATATATTTATTAATCTCAAGAGCACTGTGCAAACCATACCAGTAAGTTACAAGCAAACTGGCAGCACAGGGCTTGAGTTCTGGCAGGAGATCTCTTCCAAACCTGCCTGTTAGGTTGCATTTGGCTCTGCTTTAAAACTGTATGCTAAGCTATAGCTGCTTGGGTCAACTGTGCTACAAAAACTGTACTGAGTACTCTGTGTCCAAAACACAGTGACCTGGTGGTGGCCAAGGAGATGCACTTGGAGCAGTTGACCATTGTGGCCTCTTGCATAATATAGAAAATCTTGTTAGAGCCAAAGATAACAGGAAAAAAAAAAAAAAAAAAAAAAAAAAAAAAAAAAAAAAAAAAAAAAAAAAAAAAAAAAAAAAAAAAAAAAAAAAAGGTGTTAGTCATGGTATGCTTCCATCAACAGGAAAAAAAGCTCTTTCCGCTCATGGAAATTGTATTTATATTTAGTGATATCTAGGTCTACCTGTATGTGAATTTACCCCAGTAAGCTGCAGTCAAATACACCCTCACCTGCTCTTCTGCCACAGTAGGTCAGCCCAGAGCTTCCCATGTGGTGGCTTTTACTGAAATGAAAGGCATTGTTTGCACAACTGAAGGACTGTCACTGGAAGATGAAAAAGCCTGCTTTACCCCCCCGCCCCGAGGGAAAGTTGGAGAAGGCTTCATGGATTTGCCCTTTGTAATATTCAGGTTTGTCTGCAGCAAGAAGAAGAAATAAAAACTAATGGAAAGAGACATTTCTTCCTGGATCAAAGCTGAATTCTTCCAAGAATACATTCCCAGACTGTACTCAGGAAAAACAGTTGTGAGGTCAAATGATTCACAGTGTCCAGCTCCACTCAGGCACTGCATTTCTCCTTATTGGGTAAAAAACAACTGACAAATTTTTACTTTTCATTTGAGGGTCCCAATTCCTTTTCAGCCATTAACCACTAACACTGTTTGCTCCATGAAGGTGATTAATAGGAGTGGAGGTGAACCAATTACTTAGAAGTGTGATTACTTCAGGTATACGTAATACTTAGATATACTAAATATCCCATTTTATGGGTAGCCGAGACCCCTGACTGCAGTTGCCAGTACCCAGCACTTCTTAATAAAGATGAGCCCTGCATATTTCCAAGAAAAACAGAAATAACTCTAGCACCCAAAATTAATTGCTGTAGATGAGGTAAAAACCACAGAGGACTGACATTGCTTTTACTGAAAGAAAGGAGCCCTTAATAAAAATACCAGTACTGAGTTGTTAGAATATGGCATTCCCTGATTTTCAGTTTCATTTTCTAATATTTATCACTTTTTTTTTTTTTTTTTTGGAAGAGTGGCAACACCTACTTTTCTGGCCTGCGATAACCTAGGTTGTGCAATACCACCCTGTCCCAAATTTTTTGAGTTGATTTTTTAAGCTCTGAACTGGAGCCATAGAATTTATTTTAAAACTAAGCTTTCCCTCCAGAATAGAAATATTTTTGAGATAGCAGAGGTTACCAGCTTTGTACATAAGTTTTAAGAGGTCTCTCTCCAGGACTGGTCACCGTGACCTCCTTTTTCCATCGCTGTTCCACTGGAATGTAGGTTGTGTGTAAAATTAGAAAGATAGACTAGTCATTCATTATCCAGGTACAACACTGGAGCTGACAAGGATTGTGCCTTGGAATGCATGTAAATTTACCCTAAAGTTACTCAGGTATCGATTTTCAACTCTTTTCTTTATCTACTTTGTCCATACTGTACATCACAAAATCCTTATTTTCTCTATGATGAAGACTACCCAAACTACAGCTGGATAGAGAGTCTATTTGCTTTGTCTAAACAGTGCAAGCTCTCCCATATTCAATGACTACTGGAATTATTATGTGATCTTTTCAGCTTCTAATGCATATTAATTTGTAATATACAAAACCATTCAATAAATAATTGTGCAGACTGAATAAAAAAGCAATTTAAACTTTTCCCCCCCTAACTGGAGACACTTTTTACAAATAGTTCTTTTAAGTAGTCTTAATAGTATCTCTTTAATATTGCCATTAAAATTCACCAGAGTTCAAGAGCAGAGCAAATTTACATCTGTTAAAATAATGGAATTGACATTGATATTACATCATTGCTATTTTAAATAATCATTCTTCATAATTCAAACCTACTTGCTTTAAGTTGCAAATAAAGGGCTTGTTCCTACTTTCAAAGTCAATGGCAGAACTCTCTTTGGCTTTCAGGGAGCAGCACCCAGATTTAGACACAGGGGTCTCTGGTGAAATGTGTGGGGTGTGACTGTGCTCATTAATGCAGCAAAGCTAAATCCCTCTGAAAGAAAAGTTACTGAGGGTGGTTCTATGAGCCCCAGTCAGAGAGGATAACTGTACTGGGCTAGCCTGTTCCCAAAAATCACAAAACTCTACAGATTACTCGGAATTCCAAGGCAGTTACAGTTCCTTTGCTTATTTTCACAAGAAAGCAACATTTTTCTATAGGTATTTTTTTGCCATTTTAGGGCAATTTTGTGGTTTTCCTTCCTTAATGTTTTGGGAGAGATTGTTTGAAAAGAAGCATAATGACAACCCTCACAAATTCACCTTCTCTTGGGAGAACATTAGAACTTTCACTGAAATTACGTAAGTGTTCTATGAACAATTCAAACTGAGTCTAAAGGAATTAAAAATATACGCCATACACATCTGGAAAGCCACCTAGAAGGTGAATCAACGTGGCCCTCTTCCTGATGACAGTAGAAAATGAAACAAGAATTTTTAAAAAAATAGAGAGGATAAAGGTTATAACCAAGACTATTTAAAACTGGAGAAAAATATGCTTTTCATTATCCATTTAGCACTCAAGTGAGCACAGTTTTGTACCTGACTGTTCCCTAGGTTGCTTATTGTGTTCTTCAGAAAAAAAATAAATCAGGGTCCACACTGTAGCTTATCATCTCAAGTTTTCAGGGACAGAAACATTTCACCTGTATCTGCACTGAGCATTTAGTTTGACAGATTCCTGGCCATGGCAGAAATCACCAGTCACTACAGTAACTATGTACTAATGCACTACTGAAATATGTTGAACATTTACTGGACAATAACCACCAGCTGAGTCTTAACCATAATTTTGCACTGCATTTGTGGGCCTGTTACATGTTATCTGGGAACCAGAGAACTTTATTAGCACTGTCATAAAAGCTAAAGCAGAATCAACCCCTTGTTCTAGCATCACTGACACTTGCCCAGTATAAATAAAATTTCCATTGAGCCTTAGCATATTTAGATCCTAACTGAAATGGCAATTGCCTTGGGTGTCCTTAAGAGTAATTCAATTTAAAAGAAAACCACACAAGAGAACAAATTGTGACCCTTTACTGTGAAGAAAAGCATAAATAAGCAGCTCCACCAAGACCAGGAGGAAATAGATTATTGCAGAAATGTCAAGTTTTGAAGAACCTGCAGTGCTGACTACTTTATTCCACTTGGAATTACTTACCCCCTTATAAAACTTTCCACTTTCACAATGGGACACCTGCCTTTATGCTGATTTGTGGAAGGAATAACACATAGCTTGAATGGTAGAGAAATATTTTCCAAGCAAGGATGATTAAGCAATGCTCTGCCTCAGGAAGTGTTTCAGGCACTGTCACTTGGTGATGTTTAAGGAGAAATGAGAGGGAAAACACCTCAGGGTTTAGCCTGCAGAGATTTTAATGTCATGCAGACTGGGACTGCTGAACTAGGAGGTCCTTTGCAGATGAGTAACCCCTAATTCTTTCTGGCAGAATTTCTCAGCTTTAAAATATACCATCTTCCCCCATCCCAGGGGCTCTAACACAACGTGATGTCTGGTGCAACCCAGCCTTTAGGATAGTCCTGAATAACACAGAAAACCAGTGAAGTGCAAATTAAATAAGTTAAAAATATGGGGTTTGTAAGAAATTTACTTTCCTGTGGCTTTCTGACCACACTAATGGGAGGAAACAACATACACCTGACATGGAGGACCAGTGGTCTCCACAGCTGCTCATCACTGTGGGAAGGAGGAATATTCTAATATGTCTATCTTTATCTAATTAAGCATGTATTACAGAGACTTTTTATATTATAAATGTGCAGTCTATATTTCTCATTCCATCACTATTCTTTTCTCTTCCAACACTAAAAACTGCTTATCTGACGACTCTGCGTAGCTGCAAGGAGTTTTCATTGGAAGGAATATGTTCTCATGTCGTCTATTTTTGGCTTTCCATGCCGTGACAACAGAGGCTGGCCCGGTGTTTCTATATATGAACACTTCTCAGGTAGCAGAAGAGCTGCCGCAGATTGCCTGGCACCTGCTTGAGGATGAGGTGAACAGAAAGCAAAGCAAAAGTATTTTTATTTCATCAAGAACATTTTGGCCAAGCCATATTTGCAGAAGATAAAAACCCGAGGAAAGCGTAAACCGATGGGGAATGCAATCTTTTAATATTTTGGGAGCACGAAACAGTGAAATCAGAGTTCTGAACTAGAACAGGTTTAAGAGGGAGTGGAGCAAACACAGCAGGTGCTGGGGGGAAATATTCTTTTCAGGATAAGTATTTTCAAGACCTGGTAGTTACATTTGGTTACTTCTAATCTTCTTTTGAAAAAATAACTTCTGAAAAGGGAAGATAAAATATATGGAACATGAATGTCAATAGAAACATATTGCAAGTATGACACATCACCAACAAGCCTATGGCTGCTGAGTTAGGAAAAAACCTGATGTATTTAGAAGTATTGTCTTTTGCTTTCTAATATAATTTTGAAAGATCTGATTTTTTTTTTAATAGAGCAGCTATTAAGAGAAACTAATTATGATTTTATTTTTAAGGGCTTGGATTTTCTCTTACATGTATCATTCTAACTCAGGAGTAAGGCCATTCAAGCAAATGAGATGAGGTTGGTGTGAACGAGTTTAAATGATCAGACAAAGGCCTCAAGATATTTATGGATGGAATGAGTCATTCCTGTTCTGGTTGGATGATTATATCAGTGGAGAATTAGTCTATCATCATGCAGAGCCTGAGCCTTCTTTCTCTTACATCAGCATCCATCAGGATATATTGTGTGGTATTTCAGTAGCCTAAAACCACAAAGATGGTAGAACTGAGCCCACAGCCCCACAGTTCTGCCCCATTTAAATCGATAGATTGTCTGGTCTTTTTTCCTTAGTCTGTTTACCTAAACTAACTTACATGAAAGTTTCAGTAAGACCTATTTAAGGTGTGAAGTAACTGCGGTCAAAGAACACATTCTTTTTCTGGCATCACATTTAAAAAAGTAACTTTTCTTCCATCAAGCTCCAATGACATGTCTGCAGGAATGGCAAGGAGACATTAAATAGATAACATAAATTTAACTGCTCTGATTCCCTCTACACCAAATGCAGACCCATAAGAATTCTTCAGCAATCCAAGTCTTGGAGTATTTTGCAATGATTTCTGCGTCAAAGTAAAACAACTGTGCCAGAACTGACAGGATTATTGCGATTTTAGGCACACACCAGGTTTGGTGGTGCTAGAACAACATGTGATCCATCCATCTTATCTCTAAGAATAGGCAATACCAGCCATTCAAGCAGCCAGCTCAGGAAGTGTTGTGGTGGGCTGCTGTGACTATCTAGAATAGATTATGAGAGAAAGAAATGGCTGGAATGTCTCCAGCAACCGTTGGAGTTCCCAAGAAGGTTTTTTCCTCATGGCAATGACTTTAAGGCTAATTAGAGGCAGAAAACCAAAATGGCAACCTACAAATTCCCCAGACACCAGGTGTTTACCAGAAAAATCTGTTCCCCAGCCAGACACTCTCCCTGTTCTCAATGGATTCCACGAGCCTCTCCCTACCAGACAGGAGGCAGTTTGCCTTCCCAGTGTCTGTGCACTTCTCACTTCTGAGGATTGGGGAGGATTAAAAAACACCTTCAAAGGGGAGGAAAGCAAGTATGGATGCTTCTTGGATCCATCTCAGCAACCCCAGAAGCTGTCTGAGAGCCACAGTGACATTTCTCACCGGGTTCTTCATGCTTCTGACAATCACAGAGCAGCATGTTTTCCTGCCATCCCGCCCCTCTCCAGCCAGCTGCCCACTACAAACACTAACATGGAGAACACTGGATTTTAATCATTCCCAGTGCAGTTTTGGTCCCTACCATTACACCTTTTTCTCAGGATGTTTAAGCACCAAGCATTGCAGCTATCATGGTTTCATATTCACATTATACTTTGCTAATACCAGGTAGAGTTTCTCTGCAATAAATGGTGGGGTTTTAATCTTTCCCACAAATAAGAGATCTCTGCACCATAATGTATCCTACAGGCAGCTCTATTCATATCTAAACCCAAGGATTTTTTTGGGGGGAAAAAAATTATGTATTTATTCAGAAATTAAATGAGATTAGTAACTTTGAAAGCAATTTACAAATAGCAATCAGCCACTGCAATGAAGGTCAAAATAAAAAGGACACATTAACAATTGAATATCTTCCCTCCCTTTAAAGTTTTAATACTGCATACCTGTTAATAATGGAAAATACCCCTCTTCAAGAGTAGCATTTTCAAAAATTGGTAGGATCCTTTGCTAATTCTAATCTTCTTTTAATAAAATAATTTGTTAAAAAGGATTATAAAAAAGCATGAAAATGGAATGCCAATAGATATGTACTGCCTATACAATAAATAGTTAATGTATTTTCTAAATGAATGATTTAAAATAGCTATTAAAGTAAAGAGAATGAGCTTATGTTTCTAGTAATGACTTCTCTGCCTCAGAATGAAATCTGTAAATCCCTGATTGCAATTTCACATCCCAAAAGAACAAGCAGTCCTGGGACTGATGCTTATTGCCTTTATCATTAACACTAACATAGCACATATGTGATTTTTATATCACTGGTTTGAATATTTAGATTTATACTTGTGTATGCTTTATATTTTAAATCTCACACAGCTATTCTGTCACAAAAATAAAGCTCTCCTTCAACAAGGCTTTTTTGTACCTACATGCATACATGTATACACAGACTTCCAGTATAACTACAATTTTATTCATAAGAGCACATAATGATTCAGGCTGTGATTGTTAATAAAAATGCATTTCTAACCATCAAATTTGAGTCTATTATTCTAAGTTAATTGCATTTGCCCTAAAGAGACTTGCGACTGGCTGTCAGCCTATTTGTGTCAGTTCCATTTTATTCATCAGTCAATCTTGTCTCCTCTTTTTTCACATCCCATATATTGATCAAATAGATTTGTTAGCATGCCTCTGCAGCTTTAAAAAACTTTTTGTTATTTGTCAGGTTTATTTGATTACTATATTAGTTTGAGTGTTATCTTAATTGTTATTTCAATAGAAAATAAATGCCCTTTGGTAGTCCCACAAGATTCCCATTAAATATAATCCATATAACAAGTTAGTGGATAGAGTGAATGTGGTAAGAAAATAAACACATTAAGCCTATTTTAAAAGGTGGTATTAATCTGCAGCTGTATTGTACTTGATCCAAAAGACAGAAATAGAAATAAGTACAGTGTAAAACAATTTTGATAAACATCAGTGCCGTATCATTGCATATTATGCTATGTATAAAATACTTTAAGAAAAAGATGTGTGATATAAAATAAACTGAGGTCGTATCTGGAAGAGTGGGGTTTGTGGTTAAATTTGAAATTGAATGATATTAAATATGGCTTTAGACACTAAAAATTAGGCTAGAGAAGCAGTAAGCAAAAGCAGGTGGAAACACAGTGTTATATGGGGCAAGTTTTTGGTAGGGAGCTTTTAGGAAGGCATTTCTTGCAGTAAAAGATAAGCACCTATGCATGGAGCTTCTTCCTCCATAAAGCTATGATACGCTGCTTAGTGAAATAAGAGTTAAGCTAGAGTTAAAAAAAAAAAAAATTGAAAAAGCATCCTATGCACATTAGTCACTGAGTTTTGGTAATGAATTCCAAACCCAAAGTTTTTACCTCAGTCTTCTCAAAGAGGAAGGTGACACAACTGGCTTTCCCATATGAATGTCTCAGAGACCTATCTCTGATACCTTCATTATCACAAGACTACATAACCCTGGCTCCTTGCCTAACCTTGAATCTGGGATCTGCCCAGCTGGTACCTGAACTTAAACGTTGTCAGAAATACACCCTCCTATTTAAAAAAAAAAAAAAAGGTCATATGTTTTAAGATAACTACTCAAGACATTGAAGCACTGATTTAATAAAAATTCCAGGAAGCAAAATCTTGTGCTTTACCTGTACTGAAGTACACTGACTGACCCCATTGCTTTCTGAAAGTGAGATGTGAAATTACCAAATTTCTTGTGAAAAGCTAAGTTCTTTAATTTCTTTGTCCAAGGTTAGTCTTTCTACCATCTAGTTGAGGAGTTGGGTTTCTGGTCTGCATAATCACCTGTAACCAGCTGGAGGAGAGCAGGGTGATAACAAAACCAGACTTCCAAAATGCAATTTTTTTCCTGGCTTGAACTCTTCAGTCAAGGTGGGATGACTTACCTGCAGGATGGGCTTGTGTTTCATTGATTTTTGTAGACATTTAGGCCAGACTGAACACCTACTATACCTGCCAGGTACAGCTGCTACCGTGACCAGCACCCTAAGGGGGACCTATCTCATTATAGCCAGAGCATTTTTATTTGCCTGTATCTAGCTGTGGATGCTTCAAAAGTCCAGCTCACAGAATGTTTTTCATCTGGAACCTTTTTATCAGTCTTTCAGACTAAACTACCATGCTAAAAACTTCAGATGCCCTAAAAAGAGCTCAGATTTGCAGTTCTCCTAGAGCAGTTAGCAACACTCCTGCGATTCAGAAGCACACAGTGTGGTGATAGTTTCAAGCTAAACTGTTATGACCAGCTAGTATGGAATATAAACAGGAACAGATGAGAAGAATACAGCCTCAACATTTGAGACAACAAAGGAAGAGTGAAATGATTGCTACATAAAAGACATTTCAAAGACCTCCCAGAAAAGCAGGCATAAAAATCCCCAATAAAAAGGCTCAGCAAGAAAACTGTCACACCCCCTAATCCTCAGCAGACTCTAACAAGATGTTCGCATGAGCCAGAGATTGTCTCCTTCCCCAGAAGACAAAAGGCACAGAAATCAATACTGTCTAGCATAGGATTAGGAGGCAAGAGATAGATAAAAAGGATTCCTTAACCTTACAATTAGAAACCCCAACTCTCCAGCCAAAAGGATAATCAGAAACAGACTGCAAACCTGTGTCACAATAATTGCTGCATCTTTCTTTACTCTTTGAAAACTGATACATTTTCTGAAGGTTTTTTTTATAATTTATTGCCACCCCAAGAAAGGTTTTGATGGCCACTTAGCTACAAACAACTGCTGCTACCAAACCACAATTCAGCACACATGGCAATAGCCTTATTTCCCATTCTTTATGGTTCATCCACCTCCAACCAAGCAAAAATTATATCACCAGTGTTCATACCAACCTCCCAGGAAACTGTACAACTAAAACCAAAATTATATGTAATGCAGTAGTCTTCTAACAAATGATCAGCTTACTGTGCCCTGAACCAGACACTTACACAGATTCTTCATGCCAAACCTGGCATCAGCATGTGCTCTGATTAAAATGGAAACAACTTAGTTGTTATAACGAGAATCTTTAGCTTTATTTGGTATTACTAATGCTTTTAAACAGAAGGCAGGGTACTGGCAAGAGTAGAAAACAGACTTGAAGGGGGAGGAAACCTGCAGGCTGGAAAGAAGCTACAGTCTCCAAGTCTGACCCTCCTGCTGTAGCTAACTAGTGACCATAAGCTCTGAGAGCTGGAGAAGTTTGCTGCATAGAAATTCAAGACTCTTTCTCAAGCTCAGCAAGGCAACCACAAGACACTGACAATTACATTTACAAAGCCTATATATTAACTTACAGTAATGACTTCAGCGCCCAACCATACATGCTTAGGAACTTTACACGTTCCCACTTTACAGAGGGTTAAACCACACAAGAATTAAATAGTATAAGCATTCATTAAGTGACAGAATTTAAGCAATTGCCACATCCAATTTCACCAGCCTTTCCCAGTTTTTCTGTTACCACCAGGAGAGGAAAATTCAAATTTCAGCCCCCCCACCCCCAGGTGCGGCACACTTGCAAACCATCACTCCATGGTCTTGTGATCCTACTGTCTACTGAACTTTAAATTTCCTGCCTTAAATTAATGTTCCCTGGTATTGTTCTGTGCAAGCTAGACACTACCTCAGAGCTGCCTCAGATTGTGCGGCAGATGAAATAATCCCTCTAAGTAAACTACTTGAAACCACTTAGGAAAAGGTTGGCAGAGATGCAGCTTGAACCATTGTCATTTGTTACAGAAAGACAAACAGAAGAATCATGGCTTGAAATAAATGCATGGAAAAAAAATGCACACGTTTCTGTTCTCTCTTAGTAAAGCTCAAAGACTGCATAAAGCTCAGCTTACACATTCTTGTAGAATGAAAGGGAGAAATGTTATCTACAGATTTCTAAGTAAACTTTCTAGATCTCAGTCCAGATGAGAGCAAGGAATTCACTCTGTCCCCAAAGCCTGCAGCTAGCAGTGTACCAGACAGGGCAACACAGGATGTGAATCATCAGGGAATGGGAGCAGAGGGTAGTGAGGTCTGCATGGTGCACAGGCAAAATAATCTCCTCACAGACACACAGTTCCCAAGGGACTCCAGGTCTTGCTTGGGGTGCAATGTCAGAGACTCACAAGCCTTCACCTACAAACACACTTGCCCCCATGCCATAGGCAGCTTCACTCTTCTCCTGAGGAAAGGCCAGCTATGCTTCCATCAAGAACCCAGGGAATAGGATCATGGTAGCCTGTCTGTTGTCTGAAAATTACTTCCAAATCATATTTTCCTCTTTTTTTTTAAGCAAGACATCTTCTGCTTGCCACTATTACAAGCACAACTTGTAAGTCTCAAGGTAGACTAGTATTTTCCACAACTTGTATTCAGATCCAGATTTACCAAAGAAACTGCAAAACATTATTTCAAGTGACCCCCATGTGGCACAAAATCCCACATCCAGTGGGATTAGAATGACACCCAAGTATTCAGTCATAGATAAGATCTACGTCTTCCCTCCAAGCAGAGGAGAAATGCAGAGTGCTACAGACATCATCAAGTTCTCTGTTTTGCCATTGTTACTGATGTTGAGACACGATTTGAGATCAGATACCATGTTGGTGAAAGCCAGTGCAAAACCCTAATATACCTAAAAAAAGTAGGAAGCATCACTATGATGACATAGAAAAATGAAGGTTGGTGAGGTAAACTTGAACCTTCAACATAACCTAAAACCACAGGGCAGAGAACTAGACTAGTATTATGTTTAATAACTTAAGCTGTTGGCTTCCACACCTGCAGGTCCAGCACCTTTATCTGTACCACTGGTAGGAGAGGGGATGTGATGAATCCTAACATGATGAGGTCTGTAATTCAGGCTCACTACCAGTCTTTGCCTCATTTGTGATCGTTTCACTGCAGATTTTACCCAGTTAAGATTGTCATTGTCATAAAAAACGGGTACAACACCTGACACAGCATACCCTGCAGCCAAACGTGTCCATCACCTTTAATGAGCATTAATTAGGATGGTCCCTCATGGCTCGAGGCAGAGCCATTTCACTGGCCAGGTGCATGAAGACAATTCAGACATAAGCCACCAAAAATACAGCAAAACCCAAACTTTACTCACTCAGAAGCTGAGGGTTGAATGCTGCATCACTGAGCCAGGATCCTCCAGCAGTCTCTGTTCCCTTGGCTGGGACAAGTGTTGACTGTATGAAAACTCCCTGTGTCCCCTGTGGAAAATACAGAATTACAGAATCATTTAGGTTGGAAAACACCGCCAAGATCATCTCAGTGAGAGACCAGAGGACACTAGATTCTTTAAAGGAAAGAGTGTCTCCAATTTCTATTAAGAACTGATTTTTTCCATACTTGTGAAGTCATCTAGGGGACTAAGCCTTCAGCCCCAATAGCTTGACTTTTCTCTGTTAACAATATAGTTTGGAAGTGTTTACAAAACACATATGTGGGATAACAAAGGCACAGCATCAGCTGAGGAGTTTTTCCTGCTTAGTGAAGCCTATCTTTCCCATTCGTGTTTTCTCAAACTGGGCAGCCCCTTAAAAACTCCAGTATGGCCTTCAACTTCCCAGCTCCTTCTCCTCACAGCACATAAGGCATGGCACCATATCACTTCAACTACTGAAGTGGCACATTCCATGCAAAAAGATTAGTTCAATTAGTCTAATTTCCTTGGAGGATGTAAGCAACACTGTTTACTTAATACTTACTGTTCACCAGTTTCAGCCCATCTTTAAAGTGAGAATATTTTTTGTATTAATGTTTTCTAAAGAAACATTTTAAGGTTTACTCAAAGTAGGAGAACAAGCACAGAAGTGCTGTACAGGGAGCTAAACCCATAAGCTCTGGAGTGGGAGAACAAACTCTTCACCATCATCTTCTCATGAAAACTGAGAAGGAACCCCACCAAGGTCAGCCCAGGAGCCACACAAGACCCGCTTGTTTCCAGTTCTAAGACCTCAGTGGGTTACTTTAGCGTCAGGCAACCCCCAAACCGCTCCCTTTCCAGAGCTGCTCATTCTGGACCTTACCTGAAGAACTGCCATGCCACCAGTCCTTCTCTCCCCCTTTCCTTCTATTAATCTGCTAAATAAGGAGCAAGGCCCATGACCCCCTCCCTTCCCAGCTGAGGATGTTTTCCTAAGTGAGTGTTCTCATGCCAATTCATACCACCTGAAAGCCTTTAGAAAGAGGAGAGATGCCAATTTATCTGCTTTCTACCCTCCCATTGGAGAGTCCCAGCTGGGTCCAATGTGGGACACCTCTCAGATTTTGGCAGTGACCTTTGACAGTCCTCACCAGTTTGGACAGGGCTCTGAGCAACCTGGGATAGTGGAAGGTGTCCCTGCCCATGGTAGGGGGGTTGAAACAAGATGATCTTTAAGGTCCCTTCCAACCCAAACCTTTCTATGGATCTATTTGTACTGTGCAAACACACATGATGCAAACTTTCTCTGCTAGTTAGAGGACACTGCTGGCCTTTGGTAGGCAAGGTCAAGACAATATTAATCTGCTCTGATAAAGCATGAGGAGGTAAATCATCCTCAGAAGTCATTCAGATGGTACTTTTGGCATTTCTCCCCCCCTGCTTTTGTTCTGTCAGTCTGAAGAGAACAGCTCGTGTGATGTAATTTAGAATGGAGCTTTTTTAAAGCTTTCACTCAGGAGAAGCTTTGGGAGCTCTGGGGGTATAGCTTAGCTCCGAGAAACAGAAAGAAAGCAAGTTTGCATTGACAGCTTGATCCCAGAGAGAGGTGGCTGCCTGCTTGTCTAACAGGTCCTCTGGGTCTGGATGAGGCAGAGACAGAGGAGCAGTCATATTAAGTGAACGCGCGCTGCCAATGTTAAAGGAACAATTACCATTATTCTGCATAGTTCACTGTTTGCTACTGCTATTTCCTTCAATAAAACCTCTTTTCACTTGCCAATTGGAGCTTGTCATGTAACAATATTTCTTATGCACAATACACATACTAAAATGCCCCTGTGTTTTTGATACATTTATAGTTGTTAACAATAGTGGTATAGTGACAGAAAAAAAAAAAAACCCGCACTTGCTTTGAATACAGAACAGGTTGAAAAAAGAACAAACCAGCGGCCCTGCTCTGAAGGATTAATGGGGGTTAGATTTTGCTAATCTGTGTTAAAGCAGTGATACTTCTTCCATTTCACTGATACCCATTTCTTCCTCTCAGGGCCTGGGCTGTGACCTCCTTGCTTGAAAGGGGTTGTACACCTGAGTCTCATACCAAAGCTTCAGTGATGGTTTCAGTGTGAGAGAGCTTAGAGGAGAGGGTTGGGCAGTCCTGAGAGGGACAGACAAGGGGTGTCACTCCTGGGGCTTTGGCAATCCTTGTGTGTTGAAAGTTGCCCAACAACCCTTTGATCCTTGTGCACGGTTCACAGGTTGGTGGGAGTGTGGTGCCCTGCCATCTACCAACACCTGAAACCTCTGGTGTTCACTGCTCACATCAGACTCCAACAAAACTCCTTGGCAGCACAGTTCCTGGTGAAGCAGGATAAACAGCCGGCCCTGGGGAGACACTGACATTTCACTGGAGCTGTGAAGTTCTACACTCCTCCTCCAAAAGCTTGGACAATGAAGGCATTGTGCTAGTTCTGTGCTTGCCAACATCACAAGGCCAGGTGGAAATGACCACAGTGAAGGTGCCACAGTGAGAAGAAATTACGTGTTTGCACTTCTGAGCAGGCTGAACCTAATATTTCATGCACCCAAAGGAACAGGCAGCTGTTCGGAAACCTTTGTAACACAGTCATGAGGAAAACTTTCTTCTGCTGTAAGATTCATGTTTTCTAAGAACACTATTTTCCTCTGAACAAGTTAATATACACAGGAAAAGACATCTTGAGTGTTCCTGACTCTCCTACACTATCCAGGAATAGTGATAGACTGCGAGTTTAAACACATTCTTCCACTGCACAGCGAGAGAAGTGTGTGTGAGAGAATGCTGTGAGCAGAACAGTTACCATGTTTGCCTTTGCCAGAGCAGGCAAGACTACGCTGTTTTAAGAGTACTTATTACATACATAAGTAACAGTGGATGTCATCTGTCTGCCCCCAGAATAGATGTTCTGCATCTTCGGGGCAGGCCAAAAAGTGATTTGTGAAAAGATGCACAGCATGAGACATCTTCTGCTTCAGATATCACTAATTGCTTTGTCTATGACTTTTCCTGAGGAAAAGAGCAAAGAAACCCAGACAAGGCTACCATACTGGAGCCTGATCCGTTGAGTTCCTCGGAATTTTTTCATTGACATCTGATGATACCGGATCAAGCCCTGGGGAAGATAAATAAGTCGTTTTCCTGTGCAGTCCAGCACAGACTGTTCTGCAACACCTGGGAAGGTTCTCAGTTGCCAATAAGATCAGTAATGTTTGTTGTATTGGACAATTCCAGCTTCCAGTTGTGTTCCAGCATGCCCTGCAGATTAGAGAGAAACAAATGGAAGCGTTTGCAGGGAGAGTCTCTAGAAGACATAAGACTCTCAAAGATTGACACTCACCATTGGGTTCAAATCAAAGAAAAGCTTTTATAACATGTTAGAAGACATGGGGTTTGTAGTCATATATTAGCATGTGCCAATTCACCACAAGTAGAGCTTTAAGGATTATCTGTGAGAAATGCTGCATCTTCTGTGATTTGCAGCTCTATTTCATGGTGTTTAAAGTGTTTGGGTATATTTTAAGAATATGTAAGGGTTTGATAGTGTTAATATACATGCTTTTAATGGTGTGTCCTCCCACCAAATCAAAATGCTGACAACCTCAAAGCTCCTCTGGCATGAGTGATGAGCAGGGATATCTTTGTGTCCATAATCGTGTGTAATACCTGCTTTGGGAATAAACTCTTGACTCAAAACTTCAGTGTCATACAGAAAGCAGCACAATTGACAAAGACCACGGGACATGAAAGGAAGACACTGTGCTGTCTTTTCATTGGAAAGTTCACAAGTTCTGCCTAGAGATCCCTCTGATATTTTCACTTCTCAGTAGATGCTGCTTACCAAAAATAAAACTGAGCATTTTAAGAGCTTTACAAATGTAATGACACAGGGATTTACACATAAATTTATTTTTTATGTGTAATAAACTCAGAATTTTCTGTTTTACAATATCTATAAATTTCCCAAACTGAACAGTGAACAATTACACAAGGATATCCACGGGTGAGACCTACCTTTAGTTATTCTGCCAGTGTATTAAACCCTGTCCACTTCTGGCTACTCTGCTCTGGTTAGGATTTTGTTTTGAAATTTGATCGTATTGGCAGACAATCTTAACCTCACTGTGTGGTGAGTGATTAACCATGAGAGGAGGGAAGGAAGAATTAATGCAGCAGTGCTGTCAAGGCAAGGACAATAATAATAATAACAATGATAATAATGTTTGTTTTTTCTTTACTTTGAAAACAAGATCACTTCCTATAAGACAATACATTAAAACCTCCAGTTCCACATTCTGCAGTGAAGAATAAGGAGAATTTGAGAGGTTTGAGTTAATCCTGCAAAATAAGCACTTGCCCATGAGGTCTGGGAAGGACTTGCCCCAGAACCCAGGGCAGGGTGGCCTTGCAGCCTCCAGGGCTCTGTGTGGTGCTGTGCTTCCCAAATCCCTGCAGCTCCAGGAGGGAACAAGCACTGGCATGACCCTGTGGTGTCTGGGGTAACCCATTGGCATTAATAAGAACAAACAGATTGCTAAGCCCTCCACTTGAAGGGGGAAGGACAGGGCAGGTTCAGTTTGAGACTTACTTGCTCTGAGATTTTTTATTATCCCCACCACACCACCTAAAAGATCCTCCCCATCCCTGGAAGTGTTCAAGGGCCAGGTTGGATGGGGCTTGGAGCAAACTGATCTAGTGGAAGGTCTTCCTGCCCATGGTGGGTGGTTGGACTTAAATGGTCTTTCAGGTCCCTTCAACCCCAAACTACTCTGTCATTCCATAAGATCAAAAAAATCCAAGCTGGAGTTTAAAGAAAACTTCAAGAATAACCACTCCATCTCAGAGGCTCCCAGAAAGTAGGATCTCTTTCAAGAGCTGCTGGAATAACAGCAGAGTGCCAAGATGTTCTGATCATAAAATTCAAAACAGGCAAAAGAAAAAAAAAATTACGTGACAGCAAACAGCATGTGAAATACCACCAGATCCTGCTGCTCTCTGGACTAACCCCAATTCCTTCAATGGATTTATTTCATAGAAGCCATTTCATACAGTCTCAGTGGTCAGGAGAGGGATACAGACCTAAAGAAAAACATGATAGGGAAAGAAAACAGTGGCTGGAGGAGAATTTGGGAGATCCAATCTAGAAACAAGGCCTGGGGTCCCCAGCGTGGCTCTCCTGGAGGATGCTCAGCTGTATCCTGCACCCACAGATTTCAGGGGTTGCCTTGCCTGTTGCCCAGACAAGGTTATATTTCTGCTGCAGTTAACACTTGATACCAAAGCTGTGAGGTCCCTGTGAAAATTCCATGATTTATCTTGGTGGTTATCAGGCAGGGGCTCCTGAGGACCTGATGCCAGGCTCTGACAGGGAGCAATGGAGAGTGCAGGGCTCTGGGCAGGCACCGGTAAACCATCCAGGGAACACACTGCAAAACCAGTTGTGACTTTTGCTCTTGTGTTCATTTAGAGGGTGAATTATGTCCAGTGTTCAATGTGGATGATGATGTCTGATGCAACAGGGACTTCTGAATTAGCACATAAAACCTTTTCCATAAAGTGTTCGGTCCCCCTTCTTGCAAAGTCGTTATAACCCTAAGGTGTAAGAGAACAGCATAAAATTCACACTGATCCCTTCAATTCTTTTTTAAGCATCCTTAAAATCAGCCTTTTTTTTTTTCCCTGCTATACATCTTACTTTTTATAGTTAAAAGTAATTTTAAAGCAAAAAGAACATAAACAATATACACTGACTCTTGACACTCCATTGCTTTTTTAAACTAGAATAATAAAAATTTGCAAATGAACAAAAGAGTGGGAGGAAGATATCTGATTTACAATGTTTTTGAGATAAAGAACACTATAAAAAAAGATCAATGTGAATAATAAAGCATTGTTAACTGAGTCATGACATTTCTATTCTCAGTGAAGATTTGAACAGTAGAGCTCTGCAAATGAGCACCTTGTGCCATTTTCAAAGTGGGAGGAAGACATATAATTATAATTTTTAAAGTGAAGAGAATTTAAAAAAAAAACTCTGTGAAAAAGTTTATTGAAAAACATATCGACATATCAATATGACATAAATTACTTTAATTTTTATTAAACTAGGAGGGGAGAAAACCTCTTTTTGAAGACTGGCTGCAGAAAGCATTCCTTGAAAAGAATTTTCTTTATTAAAAACTCTTTTGCTAAGATGAAACAGCACCGAATGTCAGCACTACCGTATATTTATTCTGTAACTCTTCCAACAGCTGAGATCTATAAAAGAAACATATTTTCAAAACAGTTTTAACCTCCATTGTCTTGATCATTCATATTAACATTTTTCGTGTCACTTATTGAAATCCCTTAAAGGAGCCTTTTATTCAGTCAAAATTAATGAAGCCGTTTTCTTAAACAGCCTCCAAAAACTAAAAAGGACGTAATGTTGTGCATTTTATTTGACATACGTTTTCTGCCATTTCACTTAGTTGTGTGATGAGAGCAATACTTCATATTTATGCTATCAAATCTGCAGAGAAAAGTGATTTTGAGAGAGAAGAAAACTAACTCTGCTCTTGCTGTGTGTGCAATTTAAATCCACAGCAAAAATACAGCATTGATCAGATTACTCCAATTGAGTCATTTAGTGCTTTGGCATTCCTGAAGTTAGGGCCCAGCTGTGAAATCATAGTTGGGGCCAAACATTGCTGTTAGGTGAGTGCACATGGCTCCCATTTTCTTCAAAGGGAATGACACACATGGCCAATATTTAACTTTCACCTCTTCCATTCTTCAACTAGCAAAGCCAGAACCAACGGAGTATATGCAGGCAATTTAATAGAATTAAGAATATAATCAAGATTTTCCAAGACTTACTGGTGATTTGGGATATATAATTCAATACACCTCAAAACGCAGATGCTCAGCATATTCTGAAAATCAGGCCATCTCGAATGCCTTACTTTAGGCAGGTAAAATCATAAATTACTCTGAGTATTTTGGCCGTTGGATCCTAACAAACTGGGTGTAGGATACCTTTTCAAAGTCATAAACTCCAATTTCTGGTTTGGCTGGGGTACCTGGGAGACTTATGACATCCCAACCCATTTTGGGTCCTGTTTGCACATACTTCTCCCCTGCCATTACCATTATGAAACCTGAACACAGTGCAGGTGCCTTTCTGCAACTGACCCCTTGAAAAAATTCAAGTCCTGGCTCTGCAGGTCCCCTGGGATGGACTGGGCTGCTGGGATGGCCCAAAAATCTTTGCAGCGTTAAGTGCCACAGAGAGAAAACAGGATGCATCCCAAAAATCTAGCTGTCCCAAGCTGTATGCAGATCTTCATCTCAACTCAAGGTCAAGTGGAAAACTTTCCTACCATCCTTGCTGACTCTCCTCTCCACTTTTCCCCAACTCCATCTGTTCCTCACCCATCTCCTTCGTTCCGCACTCGCCTCCCTCTTCTTCCTGTGTCCATCTGTTCCCTCCTTCCTCGACACAAGTTGGGGAAGGGAAGTAAATTCAGTCATTCACTGAACAGATTTCAAGATGAACCCCCTCCCTCTCCAGTTCTAACTTCATTCATCATGGTAAAAATTATAATGAATAGAAATGTTGAAGGTGAAAATTTATTAGGGATTGTGTTGCTTTCTTATATGAAAAGCAGTTAAAGCTGCATATAAACATTGGCTTCATTCATTTTTTCTTAATATATGGTATAATTAGCGAGAAATATTAGTGGAAGTGCTTGCTATGCAGTCCATCAACACATGCCTGTCAGAGCTTAGGATCTGGGCCAAAAGTTTTTGCCAGTCCTGTGATAGATTTATAATAGGCCTATAGAAGGCTTTACAGTTAGCTGGGTCACTAATTCATGAAGTTAAAACGTATGCAATGAGGTCAAAAATTCACTATTGATAAAATACCCCCTCCCGGGATTGCACCATTAGCTTTGTTACTGCAACAGCAAAATAAAGTAAACCCAAAGCTCCTGTGAATTACCAGTCCATCATCGTAAATCAGAAGCGAAGCACTCGTACGAGTTCATGATGTCATATGAAGCCCGAGGTATATTTATAGCCTTGTGTACTATTTCCTGTTTCCTTACGACAAAAATAAACAGTCTCTAAATCCCCTGCATCCTTATGCCTGAGCTCAGCAAAATGTAATGGGCACGAAACTATGAAAGCACCCGTGATATATTGGTCTGGAGCAGCTCTCTGCTGGCCGGCTGTGGCGCCCGCTCTCCCTCTGGCCTCTCCCACGTGGATGAGAGCAGTTCCCATGGAGTTTGCTCCATCTGCTGCACTCACAGTAGGGATGGTTCCACACCCCCTCCTGCTTTGCCTCCCTGACACTTGGAGAGAGAAGGAGAGAAGGTTTAAGCCTCCAGGCCCTGGGCATGGAGTGCGTGGTGTGGCAAGAGCAGCCAAGGTGGGAGGAGCTCGGCACCCACATGGGGACCTGGGCTTGCCACCACAGGGACCTTGGGTATCTTGTCCACCAAGACTGCTAAGCCATGGAGGTTGGAGCATGGACTGGAATTTCCTCTCTCCTCATTTGCTGGTGGTTTTGGAATCTCATCTAAGGCTTCTCTGGTGTCTGGGTGTGGATGATTCCCCACATTTCATTGCATACCTCCCAGTGCTCAAATTTTCTATTCCTACCTGAACTGTTGTATTTGCTGGTGATCCTCTTCATCTCTTCCCAAATGAAACTTTCTCTCTTGGCAATTTGTTTTAATTTGGCTTCCTTTCCAGAAATGACACAGAGGGTGACACAAACAGCGCACCGTCCCATGTGATCTGCCCCTGCAAGGAAGCACACTTGCTTCTGTCTGACTTCAAAGCACCACCTCCCAAAGTCAATGACTGTTGCTAAGTGGCTGAGGTTGATAGCTGTGCCAAAACACACATTTAATTACATCTATCCCTCTACAATCTTGTTTTTTTTTCTCCCACCAAGACAACCGTACCAGCTCCCTGCCTCTCCTGGCACTCCCTGGGGTGATGCCGAGCAGCGAGGACCATCCAGGTAAGCTGCTGGCCCCATATCATGTTGTGCAGAGATACCCCTGGCATTCCCTCCCATTGCTGCTGGAAGACAATTATGTCCTTTAAACTAGCAAGAAAATACATCTTGTTTCTCTTTTTACTCTTTCTTTTTCTTTAAACATGCCCATTGAAACCTGAGGTTTAGGTTTCATCTTACTATGAGTCTTTTCAAACCAGCTGAGTTCAGATCAAGCCATTATACTTACAAGTTATTATCCATCAGGTCTGATGTAGCTCTGCCTGCTTCCTCTCGGGGCTAAATGGACATGGCACACAGCTCTTCCAGTGGTGACCATGTGGTATATTAAACAGACAGGCAGTGACAGCAGTCCATGGGATAACAAATGGCAGGGGGAGTAACCAGGAATTCCTTTGGTTCTTTTGCCGCACTGATACACCAAAATACCTCATGGTGAAATTAAAAATTGACACGTCCTAAACTGCTGGAGTTTTCCACACAGTTTAGAATTAACCCTTGGGACTCCTTGCCACAGGGGTGGGAGGCAAAAGGGCTACTGCCAGGATGGATTGGGAACAAATGCCACTGGCAGCCACTGCCACAGACTCCCTTGTCCTTTGCTTGTAAGATGTGGAGGAGCCCCACAATGGTGATAGATCAATTCTCCTTCTCTTTCATCTCCCCCTAACCAGTTGCTCCAAGAGCTATTTGGATTAGACGCATTGCTACAGTCCCTGTCCAGCAGAACAGAGCACTCCTTATTCCCCCTGTCCCTTATCAAAACCACACTTAGACTCTTTATATATACCTCTATAGAAAAACAAATTTCAAAAGCATGCCAGGAAACCCCAGCCTCCTGTTCTCCAGGACTGCAAGACACTGGTTTGTGTCTAAAGCCAATGAAGAGAAATAGAAGTCAGGGGACCTACTGCAAAAGCCAGTCTTGGTATCACTGCTCCTCCCTGATAACCAAAGGGATCTGGGACTGGCTTCAGTGGAAAATAAGTGATTTACTTTGTGCTTTCAGAATTTAGACACTGGTGAGTATTGAGACTATATCTTCAATACAAACAGGGGTGAACAATCCCAGTCTTCTGCTGCAACAGCCAAGGCAAGTCCCAGCTTCCCCATATGAGGAAGAAAGTTGCTACTTCATGATACTATTTAAAAATGGCACATTGTGGGGGTGTACCTTTAGATGCCTCTGCCTAACAGTCTAACACTGAATAGTCTGAGATTTCTTCATCGTGATGCATTAATTTTTCTTTTTAAATTCACTTCAGTTGACGATTTCTACATGTTAAAAACACAGAAATTTGCAGACAGCTGAAGCTGAACACAAGCTCACAAAGGAAGTAGCAAAGCTTGACCCTCTGCCTATCTTTTATTTTAATTTAATTTTTTTATATTCTCAACAGTAATCAGATATTAAAATAACATCAGTTGTATATATTTTTAAAGTTTATTTGTCTGCACTTATTTGTTCCAAGCTCCCAACCTACTACTGTTCCATTCAGCAACAAACTATAATAGAAAAAAAAAAAGTGCTAACCACCTTTTTTTTTTTTTTTTTTTATGCTGGTCTAGCATAATCTTTATTTCTTCAGACACTTTGTGCAAACATTAAATTGATAAAAGACATAATGTAGATGGACCCACAGCTGAACTGAAGGTAATTGCACACAAATGAAATGGAGACCTATAATTGTACACTGCTTTAGCCTCTCCCCCAGTGTTTTCTGGAAGCAAGGATCTCACTTGTCATAGCAAGTTGCTTGTTACGGTGATTGCATGAAGACTTGATCTAGCTGTACAAGACAAGTATAACATTACTGAAAGGGAGCTTTTCAAACTAAGAGTCTGACACTAAAATGTACTGTATTTTCCAAGATGTAGTATGCTTTAACAAACAGAAGAGTCCTTGAGTGACAGCTTTTGTTATCCTTTTGTTTGACGGTGCTGTATTGAAAAATTCAGGTTATGTCTATGCCTTTCTATTTCTGGTTTTGATTTCTCTTCAACAGCACTTCAAGAATAAAAACTGACTCAAAGTATGAATAGTAGAAGTCAGTGGATACAGTAAATGTTAGTCTGGCATTTACTGATTACCTCTGTCTGATTTTTTTTTCAGTCTCGCTTGTTGAATGCTTAAATGCATTCCATGGGCCATTGTATTGTTGTAGAACTGGGGAAGTCAATAGATATATTATGAAGTAAAACATATCTAGTTTGGATTTTGGGGCCAATTATGAAAGTGGAAAATTATAGTTCTTCTTGCCTAAGCTTCTGGATCTGATCCGTGTGTGCTCAGTGGCTCAGCTCTCAGTCTGGACAAACAGGATCCATATGTAAGATTGGCACCTGAATAACAGGTAGGGCATGTGTTTTTAGGACTAACAAATCAATTATTATCCAATAAACCCAATGCAAAATGGGACATTGCTTCCTCTAGAGCTCTGCTGCTTCAATTAGCACAACTTTTCCTGGAAATAGTTTGTTATTGAATGAAAGTGCAGGAAAACTTGTGGTATGTCATTGATTTATAAACACTGTAAAACAGTGATTACTCCACATTTAAGTACATCCAAATGCATGAGTTTTCACATTTTGGATTGGAGAGGCTGGCCAAGAAGCCAGAGAGGGAAAAAGGAGAGCTATATTTACTTATTCTGGTGGGAAAACCATCAACAAATCATCACAGATGGGCAAAGCCAGATATGCACAGCCCGGCATGCTGGTTTCCTATGACTAAGAGTACAACTTGCAGGGGAGAACTGCTGTGCTTTGCACTGCTGGGTCACACCCAGTGGAGCCACCACCTCTCCTGCCCTTCCCAAGTCTTGCCTGTGGCTTTCCTTCATCATAATGCTCACAAAACCTGACAGTTACAGGTTTCTGAGACTCCTCTCTGTGCCACTGCTCTCTTACTGTCTCTTTTCTTCTACTTCTCTCCATCTCATCATTCTATCCCTGCCTGAGGCCAATCTGTAAACTCTCCAGGACAGGGAAATTCCACATTTCATTCATAGTAGACTTTGTCATTATTGCAAGTTCAAAATCAAGCCAATACATCTGCCAACATACAATTTTAAAGCAGTGATTTAAATATAAAATTAAAATTAAGATGATAGTTTGGTATTTCTGCATATCCTCTCCCAAGGTCCTACTCTACTAACCTTTACCTTTCTACATATTTCACCATGTAAAAATGACCTAAAATGGCACAAAATTTACAATGAGACAATGAGCATAAATTTAGATGAATTGCTCAGTCATTCTATATATAAATAGAATTATAGAAATCACAGAAGAATGAGCTCAGAAGGGACTCCAAGAAGTCAGCTCGTCTCCTTGTTCCACAAACCAGTGTTAGCTGCAGTAAGAACAGGTTGCTGGGGTCCATGTCCAGCTCTACATACTTCCCTACCCTTGCTGGGGACTGCCCTGGGGACCTCCCACGATGAGGAATTTGTTTCCTGTGCAATCCTAATTGCTTCTCCATTACTCTGGCTGTGAAGTAGAACACAGCATCCTGCATCGTTCTTTGCCTTCTCTCATTCAGGGCAACAAAGCCCAGCTCTCTCAGCCTTTGCTCGTACAGAAGCTCTTCCAGACCCTTCACATCTTCAGTGGCCTTCACAGGACTTGCTCCAGACAGTACTTAGACCTCAAATCCTTGCTTGTCCCCACTTCAAACCTTGTGGACCCAGTGGTTTTTCACTTACCTTGTAATTCATCCATTCCACCCACATTTCCTCCGCTTGGCTGCAAGGATGGAACAACTGTAGTCTCATCAAGGTTTCACTCTCTGCCAGCCTTTCCTTGGCTTTTCTTTGATATATATCAGAGGTCAAAGGTACCTGAAAAACAAGAGATATGCAGGGTCTCTTTTCTGGGTCCTTTGCAGCCAAGTGCAAATTAACCACTTTAGAGCACTTGCTGTCTTTCCTCTCAGAAAGCAGTATTTGCAAAACTGAGTTGTTTGTAAAGATTGATTTTCTGTATGTAGCTCAAGAGCAAGCATATCACAAGATTTAAGTAAGATAAAAAGTGAGGCTGTGCTTGATGTGAGGTGCAGGAGTTAATCAGCTGTAGATAAGAACTGATGAGGTTTTATCATCCCCGCCACAGAGAGAATGACTGTGTTTCTTGGCCTCTTGATCACTTCAGAGAGTGAGTGAAACTATATATCAACCCATGTTTATCTGTGCCTGAGAAGTTCTTCAAGAATAAATTGAACTCAGAACTCTTCTTAACCTTTCCCCTAGTTGGGGCTTAAAATTAAGCTCTCCCTCTGGTTTTTGAGCTGCCTCTCTGGCACGCTGACAGCATGTGAAGTATCCCATCTCCTCGCTGACTTCCAGGCCAACAACACAAGTGGGGATGAAGTTATGAAATAAGGAATCTGGATGTTAAACAGAGACCATCTGGCTTTCTTTGCTACAAGATTATGAACCATGGTGAGCTGGCACATCTGCATCAAGGTACCCCCTACGTGTACATTGTTGGCTGTAAATTTAGGGAAAAAATAGAGTTGCTGTTGAAAAATAACAAGTTAATTGTTTTACCTTCTTTTATATCACAAGTTGAAGCTAGGATAACATACTCAAAATAGATATTAACTGAAGCAATAGTTCTGTTCTCTCTCAAAACCTGATCCCACCCAGTGGAAGTAAATTATTACTTAGCCTTTAAGTCCACTGGGTTTAAGACAAAACCTTAGAAGGCAAGTTCACAAATACCTATACTATGAATGAACCTCTGTAAAGAGACTGAAATCATTAGGTAAGAAGGGTTAGGCCTTGAAAGTAAACAACTGTAGGTTTGGAAATTCTGCATATGTTATTCTTTCAGATCTCTGTCTTGATATCACAGTCTTTTTCTTTTTTTTTCCCCTAAACCCACCAGACAACCAGCTTACAAATGAAAAACACACAGATGAAAAGCCTATGAAAGGTATTGTTATGAGTTCTGTCGCAGAATTCAGCATCACAGACGCTTCATCAAAGGGCACCAAAAATGAGAAGAAATTGTCAGATGCGAGCAGATCATCCATTGCTTCCCTGGAGAAATGCAGAGAATTCACTTACATTGAAGATGACGCATCAGTACATCAGAGGGACAGTGACGGTACGTTTTATAACACAGATCACATTGGAGCTGGTTTCTAAATAATGCCCATTGCAAAAGAACTCTGTGTATCCAACTCGAAATTACATGTTGAACAGGAGGTTCAAGAACATCGCCAAAAGCAATGTTAAGTTGCCCTGCAGACATTTGTGTGGTAGATGAGATTCTCTAGAAGATGATCTTAAATTGGCAGTGATATTAAAGTCATGCAAGAGGAGCGTAGGGCTTATTGTGCCACAGAGCATTTGTACTTCAGTAATGAGTGTTTGCACAGAGGTACCAGAGTCAGGATCAAATAAATGCTATTCCTGATTATTCCAGTGGATGTGAAAAAAGGCTCTGTGAAGTGTTTTAGAAGTTTCTTATGTGTGCCTTTTGCAATAATGGATTAGTGTGTTACATCCAGTGGAGCTGGGATCTATTGTGTACATCATTTAACAGTTCCCAAATAAGAATGTCTAAATATAGCACAATTAAGTGCCATGCTATCCAGGAACCAGTAACATCTCTATTTTATCACTGATCCTGTATAAAAGGGATGTATCTGATACATCTATTAGAATGTACTTAATTTCAGTGAAGGATCTGAAGTATTTATTTTATTTAGAGGACTTGTTCTCTAGTCCAGACACTCCCTATTTTCTGAGTTTGCTGACTATCTCAACCATTACTGGCACACAGGTGTGTACCATGTGATGCAAATAACAGATTTCATACTCCTTAAGAAAGCTAAAAGTGAAGGAAATTAACAACAAAAAAAACCCCCAATCTGTGCTCAATTAATAATGTTAAGGGCTGGATGGAAGCCAAGGAAACCAAAGGAAGCCAGATTTGTGGCTGTCACTGCATACTCAGCTCACTCTACTCTGACAACTTACTGCTTATTCTACATACGTGAGGCCAAATCCTGTTTTCTGGTGCATGGAGAACCCCTGAAAGCAGAGAAATAGATGAGGAAATTGATGGTTATTTTGTTCTGTGCACTCAGAGAGGAGCAGACCCACATAAGTCTCACTAAACGTGGCCAGTGTGGCTTAAGTGAGCACTGGACCATGGTTGTTCGGAGAATCATCCCTATAAGCAGATGCCACCAAACAAGAGCAGGAAAATTTAGAGATGAGGCATGCTAGAAAAATTATTAGAAATTCTTCTTTTGTGCTAATTAATCTACTAATGTAGAGAATGAGAGCTGAGGTCATTGTTCTCACTGAGATAAACGCAGTAACACTGTTTGGCAAACAGCAGGGAAAACAGAGGGGAAAACAGGAGATTGCATCTTCTTTTATGCATTTTGTGGCTAATTTATTTTCAAATATATAAATGAATGCATAGGAATGGATGTTTAATTGCTAATATCTATTATTTATATACATTACCCCACTTAAAACAGGACCAAAAAGCCTCACACATGCAGATTTTTCGAAATGTGTTACATCCATTATCACAGTTCATGGTGTGTGCTCTGATGGGAATTTAAAAGCATCTTTACTGCACATCACAGAGTCTGTGCTGAAACATTACTTTATTATTAAAATTTTGTGCTTTTTGTGTGCTCTCTTTCCTGGATGAAGCCCCAAGAATTATATCTATTCTCTCCAGATTACATAAGCACCATTATGGTTAACACATTCAAGGGAAAAAAACCTGTTATTAGAAAACAGATCTTTGGAGAGGGAAAAAAAATTGAAAAATACTTAATTAATACATAATTTTGAATTCTGTCTCTCACATCTATGTATAGGAAGGAAATTTCATAAACATAAAGATCTAAAAAGAATAGTCTTAATTACACCAAGGACTGCTGAATAAAATGATTACATTTTCTACAGTGTAAATTTCATACAATTAAATGCAGCAGTGTCATCTTATTAAATGTTTCAATTTTATAATTATTTCAGTTCATTTAGTTAGAAAAAAAATATAAGCATGAATTTACTAAGTATCACCGAAATCTAGTCATTCTTATTCGACAGAACTGACTTAGAAGTTAGTTGTGCTTGTCTGAACATAAATAGATCTTGACATATTTAAATAAGTATTAAAATTGATAACATTGGTGATGATATGACACTTAGAAAGAAGTTCAATCATATGCTATTTATTCTTGCTACCTGCCTTAACTGCTTATTTTTTTAAATAAAGAAGCTGGATTTTTTTAGATTTTGTTTTTCAGCAAGAAAGCTTTTTTTTTTAAAAAAAAAAAAGAAAGAAAAAAAAAAAAGAGGAGCATAATTCCGGAAACTTCCTGGCAGTGAACTTAATGTTACGTGAGATAGAAAATGCCACAACAGAACCAAAGCAGTTGAATGAGTTCACAGTTAGTCATCCTAGGGCAAGAAATGTGGTTATAACCATATGCTTTCCCGAAAGAACCAATGAAAAGACATTCATGTTGTTGAAGGCATTTTTCCCTTCCAAAAACAAGAAGGAGGGGGGGGAAAAAAAAAAAAAAAAAAAAAGGAAAGGTCTGGGTCTTTGTGCTCCAAGTGGATTCACACAGTCGGATTGTCACACCTGCTGCACTCGAGCAGCCTCCCCAGATGCTGGGGGAGGCTGAGCAGTGGGGAGTCAATTAGTTGACTTTTGAAGGGAACAAACATAACGAGAAGTTTTTACTCGTGGTGACCAAGTTTTCAGGAATATTCACCGCCTACAGACACACAACCTAGATGACCTAGTTTCCAAATTTCTCCTCCTTTGAAAAATTAACATTTGTGACTGTAAATGGTGAGAACCTCATTTCGGTGGGGAGGTAGAAGGACCCTGGGCTGAGACTTGACGAGCACAGTGCTCTCTGTGAACGTTCTTCTCCAGACCTGCTCTACCTCCCTGTCCTCGGCTAGTCATTAAGCATTTTTAGTGCAAATTCTTGTGAAAATTAAAACAAACTCCAGTGTCACACGTGCTGGTGTCATGGTTTAATCCCAGGCTGCAACTCAGCCCCACGCAGCCTCTCATTCACTGCCCTGCTGCAGAATGGGGCAATCAGGAGGGTGCAAGTGAGAGAACTCATGATACAGTTTAATGGGACAGAAAAGGAAGACGACAAATAATAACAATCATGATAAAATAATTAGAATATGCAAAGCAAGTGATACACATTGTACTTGCTCACCACTCGCTGACCAATGTCCAACCAGTTCCTGAGCAGCAACTCCTGGTCCGTTTCTCCCTAATTTATGTACTGAGCATGATGCCATTTGGACTGGAACATCCCTCTGGCCAGCTGGGCTCAGCTGTCCCAGCTGTGTCCCCTTCCAGCTTCTTGTGCCTCTCCAGCCTCCTTGCTGCCTGGGTACGAGAAGGTGAAAACTCCTTGACTTGGTATAAACTCTGCTTAGCAACAACTAAAATATCAGTGTGCTATATCAACATTATTCTCATCCTAAATCCAAAGCACAGCACTGTACCAGCTAAAATTAACTCCATCCCAGCTGAAACCAGGACAGCTGGTCAGGCAGAACATGTGGCATCTCAAACCAGCAGCATTTCCAAACCCTGCAAGGCTGCAAACCCCCGCTCAGAGCATCCCTAGTGCCTGAAGCTTACAATGCAAACACTTTAGGAGTATAGAATCATGGAATAATTTACGTTGAAAATGACCTTTAAGATCATCCAGTCCAACCATAAATTTGGTTCAAAGTGCTTATCCCTCCAAACTTCACTGCCACAGAATATTTCCATTCAAATTATTTATACAGAGATATTGTTTTTCCAGACACAAATATCATAGAAAAGAAACTTTTCATTTGTCTTTATAGAAGTAGTTATCATCAATGTATTTTTAGCCCACCCTGTGTGCTCCTTTGCATCTCGTCTCTGTGTAGCCACTCAAGCCTAAACCTGGGTAATCCAGCACGTCCTTGTTCTCATATCTCCCTGCTTTTCCTCTCTCTTAGATGAATGTGCAACTCTTATCCTGGCCTGCTTGTTCTGCCAATTTTGGGACTTTCTTATAATGCTGCCTGATACCTGTGAACATTGGCTGACAGATACCTGTTGTCCATCCAATAGATATTACCAGACCTCTGACGAAGACCACGGCAACAACGACTGCAACTGTGACTGTGACATTGATTGCAGCCTTTTTGAGTCCTGCCACGAGACTGGAGAATGCCTGGAACTTGCCATGGAAATTTCTGAAGTCTGCTATCGCTAATAGGAAAACAATTGACAAAATTCCTCAAAGCTACCTGAAAGTGAACTGGCAAATTACAAAGGAGATTTTTTTTTTTTTAAGATATTAATAGTAACCAGAGATTTTACCAGTGAGGACTGTGTGCATCTTGCTGCTCCCTCCTTGGAGGTCTGTATATCTGTACCGTTCTGGTTCTGTGAATTCACAAGCTGCTGAAACCAATAAAGGACAAAAAAGGGTCTTCTCCTTTGCCATAGATGACAACAGAATTCCTAAGTGCCAAGCATGCCACATGCTACATCCACTGTCAATCCAAGGCTTTTATAAACCTATAATCCCTTTAAACACAGATTTCCCCATTCATAAACACAGGACAAATTAGGACATTATTTTAGGACTGATATATACATTAGTTTATCTTCTTAATGGATTAATACCTAAACATGTACTACACATTGTTGATTATTATAAATAATTTATGATATAGCGTCATTTTATAATTAAAAATTTATTTATTCAATCTCTTAGAACACACTTATATGCTCAGTTTAGGTAGAACAGAAAATTAAATGAATTAGAAACCATGCTAGTGGTAATTACAGCAAATGTTGCTAAAATCTCTGGTGAGTTTTGTGGAGGAAGCATTTTCACAGGGTAGTGCCATTCGACAGTGTATTAATGTGTGTGCCTATGGTTATGTAATAACAGGTTATGCCTATTGTTCATTAGTTATAGGAAAGGGCTCCTTAAGTGTAATTAGCCTAAATGGGAATTGACTGCACGCTTCCAGAGGAGAATTACACTGTGGATAGTCAGTAAACTCCTTTGCTTTATTTTCATTTGTAAGATTTCTGCAAGCAGCAGAATATTGTCACCTATTTTAGTGCAAACAGGCATCTCCACCTGTGCACAAAAGATTACAAAATGACAGTATCTATCCTGGCTGTGCTTTCAAACTCCCTCTATCTCTTTCCTGATGGCAGGTCTGATTAATAAAAAGGAAATACATATTGCACATTACACATATGACAACAAAAGCACGTAAATTCAGCTGCCTGAGGGTGCAGAACACAGGTATTAAGCACAGAGGAAAACACAGAGTTGCTTGCTCATATTAGATATTTATAGACTAACACCAGAGACAGTGTTTGCTTTGTACAGGCACTAAAATTTCTCCCTAAAACCCCACTGATCCCAGTGCAGAAGTGCCTGGGGAATCCCAAAGCAAGATCCTGAGCAAGATGCTGGGATGCTGAGCTTGGCTGAAATCATTGAAGCCTCTTGTTTATTAACCAGAGTAATCCTGATAGACAAATATTTAATGGGAAAAAAAAATTCTTGTGAATTACCTTTTTTTTGCCTCTACTTCTGGAAAATTTCTGTCTTCAAACCACCAAAAAGTAATAATTAGAATCACTAACAATCTTTGTATAGGTGTCTTAGTGACCAGAGGACAACAAACCTCAGCAATGCATGGAGCAGCCCAGCACACCTTGTGTCTGTGCTCCTCCCAGGACACTGGTGGGGAGCAGAAGAGTTTTGTTTATTTTGTGACCTCACATCATGAGTTGCAGCCACTTGAAGGGACAAGATCATTAGTCCTTCACTGCCACACCGGTGCCAGCCTGCTGGCTGGGTCTGGATCCAAACCCCAAAGAACTACCCACTGTCATTCAGGAGGCACTGGTTTGGGACACCCACCCTGGGCTGGGCAATGCCAAGTTTTAATGGTCCAGTTTCCATTCTCCCACAGATTTTTGATCTGAAATTTTCCAGTACTGAGCCTCACAACTAAACTCTCAGTGCAAGATATCAGGCCACAGAGCCTTGGATCATTCTATACCCTCTATCAGGGGTTATCCCTGGCAAAGTGGCATGTGGGTGTGTATGAATAAAAATACCGAGCCAAGGCACTTAAGGGTCAGAAAAAAGGAAAATCTGGTCCACATACCATTTCTTAGAGAAGTGTCAATAGAGATGCACGTTGGCAGTCCTTGCTCTTGTTACCTCTGGTAACAAGGGGAGATTTCATGTGCAATGGCTGGAAGGAGCCCAGGAGATGAAACCAGAGGGTGGCATATCCCAGAATGTTGACAGTGAGGACCAAGAGACGGAGAGCTTGTCCTGCAAGCCAGGATGTCTTGTTTCAGTTTTGAGCCCGCGAGGTAACACGCATTGACCTCACTGGCATTACCCGTAGCAAGTGAGGTCTCCACTCAGCTGTGGAGCTGAATTAAGGACTACTGGAACAAATGTGGAGTTTTTTTCAACTGTTTTCCTAGGAATTATTCTTCCAAAGATCTTTTTTTATCATGTTGCAACCCATAGGTTGGGATATTGAGGTCATGTCTGCTATAGGGCATGGGTAAGGTCAAAGACAGAATTACAGCGGTCATGGCCATAGCCATGGCTAGACAGGATGTCCCAACAATATGACTGGAATCACACTGTGGGATATATTGAGGTCTGCTGTTGTGGTGAAGGGTGGTATTTTAAATAATGCAGCAGTATCTCCTTGCCTAAAATGCGCAATGGCACATTCCTCAGTTTCCTGCTTTAGGAAGTAGATTTTGAGAGACCTTCTGTATGAATGACGAAACCTTGAAAAACGTGTTATTTCACACAATGCAGCAGAAGCAGCAGCTTATGATGACTTTCTTTTCTGTCATAAAATCGTTAATTGCAACATTGTGTTTTCATGACATATAGAAACATATTTATGTATTGACACCAGAGAAAGTCAGTCAGACTTTTCCATTAATTATTCCAGAACCTGGGTTTCCTCTTTGAAAAGTCAGCCTATTCCCACACTAAGCTGACTTCCTAGGGCAGAAAAATACCCATTTATCAGATTTGAACATGGGTAGACATTCCAGTGAAACAGAAACTTTTGGAACAATTCAAGGCTGTCTCTGTATTCTCTGTTTACTGGGAAGGAAGGTCTGGGCGCCTGAGTAGGAGGCGTTTGGGTGGATGGCTGTTGGGAACATGTTGGACTCAGCTGTGCTCCCAGGAGATGTCAGTGTGTGAAACCAGCTCCTCAGAACAACAAATAGAAGTTACCGTTTTGCAAACGGGAACATCGCTCCGACACGACGCCTCTCCCTCCTCAGCACCAGGAATGCGCCGACAGATTGGCTGGGGGAAGAGAGAGACAGAGATAATAATGAAGAGCTGTGTTCCTACCTTCTACAGGAGGGGCCCATGGGATGCTCTCTAAGGATCTCCTCTTGGAAATGACCCAGGAATCTCACCCTTGAGGAGAACATGTCTTTTCACCTCCTTTCCCCGCGTTCTCAGAACATAATACAGATTGGGATGTAAACTTTAGGGAAATTAAAGTTTGCTAAATATGGGAAAGGCCTCAGGGAGCTTCCAAAAGATAAAAGATGAGTTATTCCCTAAGGAAATTAAATTCTCTGACTGACCATGAGCCCTTGTCTCGTGTCGTTCTGGTGCCTTACTCTTCATGCACGCTAAATGGGGGGCTGAAAAAAAATTATCCTGTGTACACCCCCAAATATAGGGATGGAGCATAATATATTACCTCATTTAACTTTCCTCTGCTTTCTAAAGCATTTTGATGATCCATACTCTCTCAAGCAATCATCAGCTAGAACAACCAACATCTTCCTAATTTCAAGACAATGCACAGCCCTGCCTTAACTCCAGCGCTGCTTAGGGATTCAGGCTGAGTGCTACAGATGAGCTCTAGAAGACTTTGGTTCTCAGGAAGAAAGCAAAATACAAGAACAATCAATATGTTTGCAATTGTATTTCTCCTACTATGCTTGTACAGTATCAAAAAAAGTTCAATAATGTTGGACTAAGAATGTATGTATCTATTAAATTTCTCTTTTAATTACATGAAATGGGTGGTTCCATTGCTTTCATCTTCATCTATTTGGGTTCTCTTAAATGCAAGGTAAGTTTTCTATTATGCAAGAAAATGAGTTTACCAAGCAGACTGGGATTTCCAGGCACTGCTCCACTATAATTCACTGTAACTGAGTATTAATCATGATTAATAATCTATCATTCCTGTGGCTTTAAAAAAAAAAAAAAAAAAAAAAAAAGGAGGGAATTATTGAGAAACTGAACTTTCTCTTAGCATAGTTCATATAATTGCACAATGGAACAATTCTATGGGATTCATTATTCTGCTGGTAATGATCTAGGTTTCCTTAACATTGCACACAAATGGGAATCATTGCCATCTGATGGATGTTCCATGGCCTGTGCAAAATGAGTTGGTGGGTGCAAGCCAATTCATAATGGATGTGTGCCCATATCACAAAAAACACCATTATAATTGGTACCCTTAGGAAAAATGCCAAGGTCTGAGCGTAAACAGAGCACTTGCTGTCCCAAGAGCTCACTCTTCTGTGGTCAGAGTTGAAGCACAACATAAAGAGCAATGCTGAACTGCATCTGCTGCCTCTGTAAAGGGCTTCACTCTCCTGAGGTAGGAGTTGGCATCTTAGATCCTCTGTATAAACAAGGAGAAAATTCACTCTAAGGCTCACACTTACACCTCCTCCCCGCAGATTAATTAGTCATCATGGAGGTTCTGGAACAGAGATGGTCATTGTTACAGTACATAATTTGTCCTCTAAGTGTATCCAGAAAAAAATATGTTGTCACTAAAAGAATTCTCATTTGAAATCCGAGAAATCTACAAATCAGAAAATGCTGCAGGTCACTGACTTACCATCTCCCAGTGCTTTCCAGTGGTAAGACACTGTTCCCCTTGTATGGAACAGGGACTTCCAACAGACCAGTTCACAAGTCACTGGACAATCTTGCTTATAAAAAGAAAAGAGAAAGATGAAGTTATCTCATGGACATTCTGTTGATGGCCTTCCTGAGCAAAGAAGTTTAAGTAACAAATATTGGAAAAGTCTCATTAGAGAATCTTATAAATCAAAGTCATTCACATGCTCATGCCACAGCATATTGAAATGACCATGGTACAAAGAGAGGAAAAAACCCTGCTTTATACAAGTACCCAAGAAAATCAACATCAATATCACTAAAATGCAGACTCAATTTATATTGCCAGTTTTGCCATGATTTCTACAAAGTAAAAAATAATGCCAGAGAGCAGTGAAGAAAATATTATTAGATCAACTGTATAAAGAGCATGAATGATTCCATTAAAGAGCACAGCTGAGAAAAGACAGGATTTAAATCAAAACTAAATATGATAGGACTTTACAGCCAAACTGACATGTCCATTTTAGAAAACATACAGAAGAAGCAAAACAAAAGCAGAATTTTGGTTTTATGCTGTAATACACCTTACATATTAATAGCATTTAAAAACCTGGTGGAAGTGTCCTGTCAGCTCCTCAATTTTATATTGTACTTGTTCTAGGTAAGTCACAGATGTGCAGATAATTTAGAACAACACCCTTTTTTTCATGTCTATTGCAGTATATTTGCATCATTCTTCCCCTCAGAGAGTCAATGCGCTGTATCACTTGATGCAGTAATCACAAACTCTTTACTGAAGCAGCAAAGCTGCCCACAGAACCACAATTCCACCTCCTAAAAAGCTTTGGGGTGTTGTACATGTCTTTGCAGGGAGGGTGAAGCAAAATGTACCAAAGGCTGGTGTTAAATGGGACAGTCAGTCATGTAAAATAAAAGGATCAGGTTTTCTAATCTGCCCTCTTTTGGAACAGGAGAGCTCAGCCTCCACTTCGTGAGACTTTTCATCAAAAATATAGCTGGAAAAATCTTTCTCCAAGAAGTACTTTTTGGATAGTACCATGCCTAACTAGGTCTACTGAATATATATATATACAGAGAGAGAGAGAGAGAGAGAGAGAGAGAGAGAGAGAGAAAGGTAAAGGATTAAGAAGCAGAAAGAGGAGAGGTAGTGTAACTGATGGCAATAGTTCCTAAGTTGTCATCTCTGATTGTTCAGAGGAACAGTTTTCTCCTGTCAGAGTAATTTTTGTGATTTCTCCTGCACCAGAGGCAAATGAACCATGGGATAAAAGCAAGATGAGCCATTGCCCCAGATCCTGGAGATTTCTGCTTCCTCACGCACTGCCCACTCCTGTCCTCGTTTGCATCCAGATGGTCTCTCTGGTAGAAGTTTCATTTGTAAGGGATTTCACCACAGTTCAAAATCAGGAGCAGAGAAGGATGCACATCAGTATTCAACTTCTCAAAGATATAATCAAATATTAATCCATTTTAAACCCCTTGATTTTACCATGCATTTCAATTTTTCCTGCAACCTATAACCCATACACACCATAAAGTCATCACTGAGAGGGGAAGCTGGAAAAATCGAGCCACCTTTCCAAATGGAACTCAGAATATATATTTTTAGCTACATTAAGCCAACTGCATGCAGCTCTGCACACTTATGTAATTCCAACATAAAAATAATCCATAATATTCCAGAGGAACAAATCCAATTCTTAGTCATATAAATTTTCATATAAGTCCATCAAAACCTATTCCAAAAATGTCTCAGTCTCTCTGAGTGCTAAAGTTGGAACAAAAGAGCGAGTCCTTTAAAATGCCTTTGGAGCTTCCAGGGATGTTAAATCTAATTGCCCTTAGCATAGCACTGATCCACAAAGGTTTAAGTCATGGAAAATGTATTTTACCTTTATACAAGATATACTATACAAAGTTTATTGTGGCACAGTAAAGTCAGATCTAACTTGCTTCATGCAAATTTCAGACAGAAAGAAATTAAACTTTGATGCTTCACTTTGACTAATCACGAGAGAAAAATGTGTCTCCTCATTGCAGACAGAAAATATTATATTTAATATTATGACACAGCATGGTATGATATGATAAAATGTCCATTTGTGCACTTGGGTCTATATGTGTACGTAGAAACCCACATTTAGACTC